>NC_142437.1:89154696-89457727 GCF_059453495.1 Arachis ipaensis | reverse complement strand
CAAAGCTAGATATTACCCAAGAACCAACTTTCTGGAGTCATCAACAGGATACACACCAAGCTATACTTGTAGAAGTATTTAGAATGCAAAGGAAGTGCTACAGATGGGAGGAATATGAAAAATTGGAGATGGCCGATCTATTAAAATTTGGGAATCACCATGGTTACCGAATCAGCACAGATTCAAAATTTGGAGTCCAGTAAATTTTTTAGGCAAAGAGGCTACAGTGAGAGAACTGATGAATGATGAAGGAACAGGTGGGATGCAAGAAAGATTAAAGACACATTCATGGAATTTGAAGCTCAACAAATTCTATAAATTCCTCTACCAATCACAACACAATCAGATGAATTTTATTGGAGATTTACAAGAAATGGGGAGTTCAAGGTTAGGGATGCATACCATAGAATTATGAAAGAACAGAGCACTCGATACAGGAGCAAAATCTCATCAGACCCGAAAGAACCCAAATGGAAAAAGCTTTGGAAAGCTAAGGCACACCCCAGAGCAATCAACTGCGTATGGAGGCTGATGAACAATTCACTGCCAACTCGATTGAACCTGCGAAAAAGGGGAGTCAATTGCACAACCCTGTGTCCAAGATGTTGGAAGAAAGAAGAAACCGAGACTCACCTCATCAAGGATTGTGAGTTTGCTCGAATTTTTTGGTACCATAGCTCCCTAGCCATACGATCATCAGAGCCACCTGGAGCCCAAGCTTGTGAGTAGAGTGAAGAATTGATGGAAAATTTAGATTCAGTCTCACAAGGTCTTCTTTGCACAAGCATCCTTACTCTTTGGCAAGCTCGAAACAAGCACATGTTTAATGAGGAGAATCAATCCCCAATTGAAGCAGCGGAATTAACAAGAAAAAATCATGAAAATTACATCAAAGCTCATACGTTCAATTTGAATGGAACCGTAGAATCACCTCCTGGAGCTACAAGCACTAAAAATTGGAAGAGACCACCCATCACAAAGGTTAAAATTAATGTTGATGCCGCTAGTATTGATGATGGAGTAGTGGGTATTGGTGTGGTAGTTAGAGACACTAATGGAGACATTTTTATGGAATTCACATGCAAAGATTTCTTATCCTTTCAATCTCATGAATCTAAAGCACTTGCATGTCTTATGGGCTTAGAAAATGCTTGTGAATGTTGCTTTTTTGATGTAATAGTTGAGAGTGACAATATTGAAGTCATTCAAAGTCTTAAAGAAAAAAAAGCCGATAAAAATTATTTTGGTTCATTTATTAGTGATTGTTTAAGTTTAGCTAATAGCCTTAGATCAATAAAGTACTCTCATGTAAAAAGGAATGGTAATAGGGTAGCTCATGAATTGGCTCAAATGGCTCTTACTAATCCAAATACAGTGTAGATAGAAGATGCACTTTCCTTTATATGTAATTTGGCCTATTTAGATATTATGGGTCCTATTCATGAATGAAATATACCTATTTACTTTGTCAAAAAAAAGTTATGTGCATGGATGACTTTTTAACCTCATAAAGATGGTTTCGATCTTATATAAAAGAGAAAAGGACAAATAGGCCCTTGACCTTTTTCCCCACAGACATTTTTGTCTCTGACCATTAGAAAATACTTTTAAGTCCCTCACCTCCTTAAAAGTTAGACGGATTAGTCCCTTCGTGCAAATGTCTCCGTCAGATCCAACGGAAAAATCTAACGTGGCTCCGTTCTGCTTACCTGGCATTACATTGCGGCTGCCCACGTGGCACATTAGTGGAAGGTCAGTTTTGGAAAATGGACAAAAAAGTCCCTCTGTCTCAACTCCTTCTTCTGACTCCGACTCCAACCCTCCTCACCGTTTCTCCTACTCCCTCCTCTACCGCGCCACCAACTCTTTCTCCACCATCCTCGGCCATGGAGGCTTTGGCCCTGTCTTCTTCGCCTCCCTCGCTGGAAAACCCGTCGCCGTTAAGCTCATGGACTTCTCTGCATCTCTCCAAGGGGAGCCCGAGTTCCACAACGAGCTCCTCTTCGCTTCCAGGCTCCTCCGTTCGTCCTCCTCCTCCACGTGCCGTCACGTGGTCCCTGCTATAGGGTTCACCTCCGACCCCAAATGGCGCCGTTTCCTCATCGTGTATGACCTCATGCACAACAGCAACCTCCATGACACACTCTTCCGCCGAAAATCCCCTGAGCTCATGTGATGGCAGACGAGATTCTCTGTCACACTGGACGTCGTGAGAGGGTTACAGTTTCTTACTCCTGCGACCCTCTGGTGATTCATGGCGATATCAAGCCCAGTAATGTTCTCTTGGACCGGTCCTTTGCGGCTAAGATAGGAGACTTTGGACTTACAAGGTTCAAGACAGAGAATAGGTTGGAAGCTGAGGCTTTGGGATACGAGAGTGACGGTGCCTCTGTTTTTGAGGAGCAATATCCAGAAAGACCAATTCCATCTTTTGATGCAGTTGTGAAGAAAAATGGGAAGGGTGTGGGGGGAAATTTGGTAAATAAAGAGAACGGAGGTTCATCGGGTGCTGTGTTGAAGGATTATGTGATGGATTGGATTGGAAATGACATTGGATTGCAGAGACCCAAAGCTGAGTTGACTGCTTCTACCAGTGCAAAGGATGAGAACAACAACAAGAAGAAGAACAAGAGTAATAGCAGTAGTAGTAGGAGGAAACTGGAATGGTGGAAATCTATGGATGAGGACGGTGATGTTTTGAAGAAGCAGAAAAGAAGGCTTGTGAGGGAATGGTGGAAGGAACAGTATTCTCAAGAGCTTGCTTAATTAATATATGCTATTTTGAGACAGATGGACTTTTTTGTCCATTTTCCAAAACCGACCTTTCACTAATGTGCCACGTGGACAGCCGTAATGTAATGCCAGGTAAGCAGAATGGAGCCACGTCAGATTTTTTCATTGGGTCTGATGGAGGCATTTGCACAGAGGGACTAATCCGTCCAACTTTTAAGAAGGTGGAGGACTTAAAAGTATTTTTCAATGGTTAGAGACGAAAATGTCTCCGGGGTAAAAGGTTAAGAACCTATTTATCCTTTTCTCTATATAAAAATTGTTAATAGTTAATTCTCATCCGATGGTTAATTCTCGTCCGACATGTGGTCTAATGCGTGAATATTAAATATTGAGATGCCAAATTTGGAATATCTATATATATTTTTGCACTTTATGGACCCAACTTTTTATTGGTTTATTTTTTTTCTTTTTTAATGTAGGCCTTTTAATGCAAATTTTTAGTTTTTATGAGGTGCATTTGCATTTGGTAATATTTAAATAAGGGTTAAAATAAAAATTAGAACAAGGTAGATAGTATATACGAACAGCAGAATCATAAAGGAGTGGCAACATGAATAGTGACGGATCCAAAAAATTTATATTAAGGGACAAAAATAATACACATTTCTATTAAAAAATATATTAATTTAAATTTAAAAAATAAAATGCACATTAATTATTCAAATACAAAAAAAAATAAAAATTACATTAGTCGCTAACTTTTTTCTCTTCAAATCTTGAAAGTACTTCTCTTCTTGTTTTCATATTTTAAAAATGTTGAATAATTGTTTCATTATCAACTTGATTGAATGTCTCTCTCTATATATGTAACCAAACAATCATTACTATTTCTAAAAATAAAAAATATATATTTTAAATTAATAAATTGATCAATTGACTTTAAAAATTTATATGCAATATAATTACATATAATAAAATAGAACAAAAAATAAACAAATAAATAATAAGGATCACTAAATTGAGAATAAAATAAAATATATAAATTCATGAAGAGAATAAAAAATTAGATTAATACCTAGACTATAATTGCTTGAATTAAAATTTGCAATTGAAAATATCAAAAAGAGAAACAATGAAATTGAAAGATACATAGAGTCATAGAGAGGTATATATATAAGATAATTTAAAATTTACTTTTTGATGAAGAGAAGATAACCACTAGACAATGAATAGAAAAAGAAGGTTAAAAATATGAAACTGAAAAGAAGATCTAAGAAAATAGAGAAATGGTGACGGTTGGAATTTAAAAATAGGAGAAGACTAAATTTAATTAGGTTAACTAATCCTCAAAATGATAGAAAAATAAAGTAGATTTGAAACTTTAAATAATTGGGCTTAGTTTATTTGTAGTAGGGTCATTAAAATTTAAATGAAAGCATATTATATATGTATATTTAAAAAAAAATTGAAATGAGAGTGGGGGCAAGTGTCCCCCATTGTCCTATATAAGTCCATCCCTGAACATGAAGACCGTGAAAAGATAGTAATAGGGAAACGCTCATTTGACAGGAGATTTGGTGGAAAAAGAAGCTTGACTTTTGAGAGAACTGTGCAGTCATGGGAATTTTGCTGGGGAGCGGCACTCATGGCAGAGAATAGCATCCAAGCGATGGCTTATGGCAGATTCAAGATGAGCTTTCATGGAGTGGTGAAGAGTTAGAACGTAGCAGTGTTCAGCGTTGAAGATCTACGGTCAAAGATCAGCGACAGTGTCTCGGGAGGCGCAACATCTTGCTGTGGTATTCAATTTTTCTTTGCGGCGGTTGAAGAACGAAACTCTCGCGTGATCTAGAATTTTCACAATTAAATTCGCGTTGTAAGTATAGCTTCTAGACCGACAAGAATTCCTTTCTTACAAAAGTTTGGTTGTCACAAGTTACAAAATCCAATAAAATTTATAACCGAAGTATTTATGTAACACCCTAACTACCAAAGCTCGCACTTCCGGCTGCGCGACTCTGATAGTTCGGACATTACGACAACACTTATATTATTTAATACTAAAATATGAGCCTGTTTAAAACTTTAAATCGCAATACCGATCCAAAAATACTTTCGTACGATAATGTACATCCATAAATACCATACAACTTACAACAATTCATAAAGAGTACATCCATATATATATATATATATATATATATATATATATATATATATATATATATATATATAAATAACTTTACAAGCATTAACCAATACAATTCCTATCCCTCTTACAGATTATATCAAGATAAAGGCGAGGGTACAATAAACCATAACTAAAACAATACAGAGCATCACAACAACAATTAGATAAGCTCTTCGTAGCTTCTGCGCCCATATCCTGAAAGGGGAAAAATGTAGGGGGAGTGAGAACATCATCCTCGAAAGGGTTCTCAGTAGAGGGTTTTTGGGAATTACTGTAATAGGATACATGAAGATAACCGCACCAGTGATTCATAACCGTGTTATGCCTCCTTTCAAAAACAACGGTTTACAATGAAAGTAAAGTCGGAAATCTTTTCGGAAAGAAGAACGGTTCAATTCTCAAAAACTCAAAAGCCTTTCAAAACGGTTTATCTATGCGGAACCAAAATAGCCTTTCATAATTTTATTCCAAACCAGAAATACAAAAGTGAAATCAACCATCAGTTCACCTCATTCCAACCACGGCCCTAGGCCCAAACAATCCAACCAACAACCAATCACCACAGTCCAACAGAGTCCCAGTAGCAAACACAAATAGAAGGATGTAAGCACAAACAAACAATTATTGCAAGTAGAACAATTAGCAATTAGTCACATAGGCAAACCAAGTATAATATACACACCCAAACAATGTCACATAAATGCATATGATGCATGCCTATCCCTAGTGGCTGATGATATCATCTGTCGGTTACCAAGCCAACCCGACGTGTCCGGTAGCTAACCCGGACACAGTCTCTCTGTTGCGCTTTATTATCATTAGAGGGTATCTGCGCCCTGTCGCCATTAGAGGGTATCGGTGCCCTGTCACCCTTACAACCAGAGAGAAAACACAAGCATACTCGCATACAACATTCATCTCAGCCATCCGGCTTAAATTCACAATTCATTCGATTGCATACATGCATTTATACTCAACCATGGATCACCATCCATCTTAGCCATCCGGCTCACGGTTCAATCCAGAACCAGCCAATTTATCAACAAATACAGCCCTTCGGCTTAAGTTCATAATTCATAATCAGTCATACGGCTCACAACTCATTCGGCAATCAGCCATAGTTCAATAGCATACACGGCCATTCTGGCTCACAACAAAGCAACACTTCCACCATTCAACATCATCAAATTCATAAAACCGGCATTTAAGCCATAAATCACTTTTCTCAAGCCATTTCACTTTGAAATCAAATTTCAACTCTTTTTAGCCTTGGTTTTAAAGATCTCATTTCTCAAATCATCTCAGACTCACAAGCCAAATTTACTCAAAGTGAGTTCCCTTTTTAAAACAAAGCCACTCTCGGCATTCTCTTTCCAAAACTTCCAAAACCATGGAAAGTTAAAGATTCATTTTGGGAACATTCAAAATCACCCATCCCACAATGGGATTTTATAACAAAGTTTCTCGACAGAGTCCCAAGTCTTTAGGGGAGAATAGCATAACTCATTTCGCCGAATTCATTTAAAATCATTAAAATATTGGCTTTCCGATTTGAGTAATAAAATAGGATCTAAGCCAAACCGAGTCACGTAATCATTTACTTCTTTCAAAGCCGTTTTCTTTACTTAGGCAAAACCAACTTCAACCCCCATGATAAATTCTAAAGCGTTTCACTATTCAAAATTGCCTTAGTCTTGCAAGAATTCAGAATTCAAAGAGTACTTAAAACCTTTCTCAAAACAATTCAAAATAAAACTTGTCAATAGACATTCAGGTTCTTTCAAAGTCATTGAAACTTCTTTAATTGAAACCCCCAAGTCAAATTCAAAGGCATAAACCCTTTTCGCATTCAAACAGCTTTAAAACACAAGTTTCATCTAAATAACTTTCTCTTGAAAGAGATACAATGCCTTTCTTAAGAAGCAAGACTAAATCACAATTTCCTCTTTACTAACTCATTTCGAAAGCATGAATCACCCTTTTCTTGATAATTCAAATAAAATAGCAGAAGTCTTTAACTCATCATTTTCCAGACAACATTTCAATAAATACTCGGATTTTATAGAAATTTTGGCAGCACCTTCCCTAAAACTTGGACTTTTGCCACCCGGTTCGGGTCCCAACTAAACCGTTTCTCATTCCTTTTCAACAGCTCAAAACCAGAAATCAATTCAAAAGCAAGCTAAATCCAACAGTCGCCTCAATGGCATACCTCAAGGAAACCATTTCAAAAATCAACTCAATATCAACCGATTTAACTCATTTATAAAGCTTTAAAGAATCGGTTCCGCAATAAATCATTTATCAAAACCAAAGCAATTAAAGCAACCCAGGCTGGATTTCAAGAGCATTCTATCTTTCACATCGTCAAATAATTGACTCAATTCAAACCAATCCTCAACGGATTAAACTCATTTCAAATATTTAAAGAATCAACTTCAAACATTACATTTCACAAGCCACACAACAATTCAGCCAAGCCAACATCCATAATCGTTCGAGTCAATCAAATAATACATAAGGCAGATACAATCACTAATTACACCATATCTCACATCAGTATCCATATGTAATAATTCCAATAATAAACTGTAGTTTTCGGAAAGCGCCCCTACCTCGAAACGCAAATCCATAACCCAAAAGTCTCATAGAGTCCTTTTCGCCTCAACCCGAGATCAACAATCAAAATCCCGGCAGCCAAAACCTCGGTTCCAAGCCACTTCCGCAACAGTCTCAACAACTCTAATCGCAACATACAACAACCGAACTCAATCTTATAGCAATTAACGCCACAAACCTCAGCATGAGATAACAGAATAATAACGAAAGGGCTTTCAAATCGAAACGCTTACCGAACCAAAGAAGGAGCGGCTGAACTGAACAGCGACGGTCTCCGAACCGGTTCGGCGGCAGCCCGGCAGCAGCTCCGCCAATAATTCTCGAGTGACGGCGGCGGCCCGAATTTCTGATAATAGCAGCTGTATAACCACGCAGTATCAACAATCTTCCCGGGATTTCAAAAGAACAGAAATCTCACTTAAAACCCTTACCGGCAGAATTCTCCAGCGACGGCAGCAGGGGCATTTTCCGGCGGCAGAAGCTAACTGGCGTAACCCCATGAGCAACGGCAAGGCTCCCAACAGCAGCTGGGCGTGGCGGCAAGGACAGCTCCGTGACGGTCCGGCGGGCTCTCTCTCATCGCGACAACACCGGCGACGTTGGCGGCGTGCAGACTGGCGGCTGGGTGGCGCGACTCTTTCCCCCCATTGCGGTCCCCTCCTTCGTCTCCGATCTGTTCTGCGGCGGCACAGAGGCGGCGGTGCGACTGGGACTGGGTGCGGCTCCACCAACCTCGCGTGACAGAGGCGCAACTGCTGGCTCCAGGAACGGGACGATGACGCGGTGACCCCGATGGCGACTGGGCGCAGCCCGCGGCTCCATGGATGGCGGCGACGCCATGAGCTCCCCTTCTTCTCTCCTCTGCCGCATAGCTTCTTCCCCCTTGCTCGGTAATGGTCCTCCCCGTGATGGCGGCGAGCGGCGAGCAGCTCGGCGGTGACGGTGAGGCCCGCCGGCGCTAGCCCGCGCCTCTCTTCCTCCCCCTGCTTCCCTCTGCGTTCCGCGTTTTCTCCTGGCCCTTTTTTCTCTTTTGCTTCTCCTGGTAGTAGCTGTTGCTGCTGTAGTTAGGCGTGTGTGTGTGTTGGGTTCAGGGGAACCGGGTAACCGGGTAGGGTTTTTCAGGGTTAGGATTCATTTTCAAAAATTAGGGTTAAGGGCATTTTAGTAATTTTACTTAAAAATAAGGATGATATTGTAATTAGAAATAAATTCTAACCCAACAATAATAATGTATAAAAATACTATTTATTCACCAATCTCACACTTTATTTTCAATAAAATGTCCAAATCAAATAATTTGAAATAATATAATTAATTTCTCTATTTTCCAAAATAGTAATATCAATATATTAAAATATTGATTATTTAGTCCATATCATATAAAATCCTTATTATTTCGTAACTATCAACTTTATAATTTAAATATAGAAAATAATCCAATAATTATAAAATTGGATAATAATCATAACTTATCTCAAATCCAATAAATCAAAGCTTGCCTTAATTACCTTTAATAAAATAATTTCTGAAATTAAGGCTATAAATAACTATATGATTTGAGACTTGATCATAATAAGACTTTTCAAAAGTTCTGGGTCTTACAATTTGAACCTCGGGTCGTCTTCTCAAGGAATTGCAGGGAGGTATGATTTATTATTGGTTATGTAAAAAGATATGTTTTTAGATTTTTTTAAAATAAGGAACAAGTAATTTAAATGACAATAAAAATAAATTAATAATAATAAAATCTCTTGGCAAAGTATAAGAAATTGAAGTCCTATCCTAGTTATCCTTATCAGGTGTGATGAGAATTTGATTATGCTCCCACTTTAATTAACCTCTAACTATGAAGGCAAGTTAAGTGGATGAATCAATTTGATTCCTCAGGTCCTAGTCAATTCCTAAGAAAAGACTAGAGTTATTGGAATTCAAATCAATCAGCAAAGAATTCCAATTTTCAATCAACAAGGAGTTTGATAACTCAAGTGTCTCTAATTTATCAATTCATCAATTAAAACCAAGAACATAAAAAACTAAATAAAAATCATAAATCTGAAATACCTCAAATTGCATTAATAAAAGAAATCAAATCTAACATGGAAATTCATAAACTAAATTGGAAAAATAAATAAAAGGAACATTGAACCTGAAATTGAGAAATAACCATAAACTGAGAGGAATCCTAATTCTAAAAATCTAAATTCTAAATCCTAAGAGAGAGGAGAGAACCTCTCTCTCTAAAACTACATCTAATCCTAAAATTGTGTATAGTAAAGCTTGATTTATGAATGGATGGATTCCCTTACTTTATAGCCTCTAATCTGTGTTTTCTGGGCTGAAAACTGGGCCAAAAACAGCCCAGAAATCGCTGGGGGCGAAATCTGCCACGCTGAATTTTGTCACTGTGACGCGAATGCGTGCGCGTGGAGCACGCATTCACGTCGCCTAGATGTACGGCCACTATGACAAATTATATATCAAATCGAAACCCTAGACGTTAGCTTTTCAACGCAACTAGAACCGCCTCATTTGGACCTTTGTAGCTCAAGTTATGACCATTTGAGTGTGAAGAGGTCAGGCTGAACAGCTTAGCAATTTCTTCAACTTCTTGTATTCCTTCCATTTTTGTATGCTTCCTTTCCATCCTCTAAGCCATTCCAGCCCTATAAACCCTGAAATCACTTAACACACATATCAAGGCATCAAATGATAATAAGAGAGGATTAAAGTTAGTAAATTTAAGGCAAAAAAACATGTTTTCAATCATAGCACAAGATTAGGAAGGAAAATGTAAAACCATGCAAATAGTATGAATAAATGGGTAAAGAATTAATAAAAACCACTCAATTGAGCACAAGATAAACCATAAAATAGTGGTTTATCAGCGGTCATCGAAAGCAACCATAAATATCATGGTCTCGACATTGAGGATGACCGTGAATCGTCGTTGAACACTTGAATGAGGAAAAAGATGGTGATTCTTCTATGTTAGGGTTGCGAGTGTGGATTCAAGTTATCTAATGTGTGGTTAACTAGTCAGTAAGAGTAGGATCATACTTCTGCTATTACGAAGTGTTGTTTGTGTCTTTGTGCACTTTGTTTTTCAATAACGTTTATCATTTGGGAAAACAAATAAATACATTTGCTATAATTAAGTTTAAAACGTTATTGGGATATTATTTATGAGAATATATTTGTGAAAACTATAATACGTTAATAGTATGATATACTTTAAAAATAAATATTTATTTTTTATATTTAATAATAATTTTATCTTATTATTATTTTTGTTAGTAACTTCAAAAATGTCTCTACGAATTTCAGTTTAGATTATAACAAAAAAAGGAAAAGTAATTTTTTTATCCGAAAGCAAATTATATTTCCACATCAATAAAAGTTAACCACACACTATATGAATTTAGGTATTAAACATAAGTGTATATATATAGAGATACACTTTTCCACATTTCATTATTGGATTTTTATTTTTAATATGATTATTGCAAAATAATAATACAGCAAAATGAGCCATTCTGCATGTTATGCATAGATATAGGAGGGAAAAATAGTTTTATGAAAATCGGTATTAACGGATTGAAAGAAATCGGTAATCACGATGTCAAAAAGAGAGAGAGAGCGAAGAAGGAAAAACAAGGACCGTCGGATGTAAGATCAAAGGCTGAAAGTTATTGAAGAAAATGAATGTAACGATTTCATGGAGAGAGAGGCAAAGCATGCGTGGGAACCGTTCGATCATCAACAACTGGGGTTGATGAAGAAATCAGCAATGCCAATATGTTGATGGAGACAGCCGTCACGCATGCAGAGGAGTCCCAAAGTGTGGTCCATGACTCTCACCCCACTTCCACTTCCTAAATCTCTTACTCACACTTTCACGTATTACTAACATGATAACCCGAGCAAACTGCACGGGATCCATGTATTTTTATAACTTTTAAATAAATAATATTAAGATATAACTAAAATATGTTGGATAAAAATACATATGTTGTATTAACAAAAAGATTATCACTATGTTAAAATAAAATAATAGAATATAACAATCATCCAATATGTTAATCAATACTGTAATATGTTTCTTAAGATAACAAAATATAATGGATATTCTTAGACACAAAAAAAAAATATGTCCAATACAGGTATAGTTTACTACTATGTATAATCTTAAAAACATGGATTATCATATAGCTATTGATAAGAAAATAAAATATCTCCAACACAATTCAACATATAGTCCAAAACATGTGTCACATAGAGTAATAGATAAGAAGCCCTTTTTTATAGGGTCTAACATCTTTCAATCAATAACTCTATGTGCCGGTTCGGTAGGGAGGCCAGCTTTAAGATAATGTTGTCCCCTCTCTTTAACTTGTATACTTTATAGCATTTTTTTCATTCAACCCCGAACTTTCATTTTCTATTTCTTCCTCCACTTTCAGTAGGTGGAAAAAGAATATATTCTTGCCTATGCTGGAAGGTGGACCAGTGATCTTTCAAACTGAACCATGTCCAGACGGTTTAAGATATTGGTGCACGAAATGTGAATCGCACTTTTCACAACTCGTACCACTAACCAGCAAGTGCACTGGGTCGTCCAAATAATACCTTACGTGAGTAAGGGTCGAATCCCACGGAGTTTGTTAGTTTAAAGCAATCTATAGTTATCTTGCAGTTCTTAGTCAGGAAGTCAATTGTATTTATCAGTTGAATTGCGAATAAACAAGAGAGCATGGGTTAAAGGTTACTTGTTATGCAGTAATGGAGAATATGTTGGAGTTTTGGAGATGCTTTGTCTTCTGAATCTCTGCTTTCCTCTGTCTTCTGATTCACGCACGCACGTCCTTCTATGGCAAGCTGTGTGTTGGGGCATCACCGTTGTCAATGGTTACATCCCCTCCTCTTGTGAAAATGGTCCAAATGCTCTGTCACAGCACGGCTAACCATCTGAGGTTCCCGATCATGCTGGAATAGGATTCACCCTCCTTTTGCGTCTGTCACTACGCCCAGCACTCGCGAGTTTGAAGCTCGTCATAGTCATTTAATCCCTGAATCCTACTCGGAATACCACAGACAAGGTTTAGACTTTTCGGATTCTCATGAATGCCGCCATCAATCTAGCTTATACCACGGAGATTCTGATTAAGGAATCTAAGAGATATTCATTCAATCTGATGTAGAACGGAGGTGATTGTCAGACACACGTTCATGAATTGAGGAAGGTGATGAGTGTCACTGATCATCACCTTCTCCATAGTTAGGCACGAATGGATATCTTAGATAGGAACACGCATGTTTGAATGGAAAACAGAAATACTTGCATTAATTCATCGAGACACAGCAGAGCTCCTCACCCCCAACAATGGAGTTTAGAGACTCATGTCGTCAAAGAGTACAAAGTTCAGATCTAAAATGTCATGAGATACAAAATAAGTCTCTAAAAGTTGTTTAAATACTAAACTAGTAGCCTAGGTTTACAAAAAATGAGTAAACTATGATGGGTGGTGCAGAGATCCACTTCTGGGGCCCACTTGGTGTGTGCTGGGGCTGAGACTTAAACAATTCACGTGTATAAGGCTGTTTTGGGCGTTCAACGCCAGGTTTGGATCCATTTCTGGCGTTGAACTCCAACTTTTAATCCTTTTCTGGCGCTGGACGCCAGAATTGGGCAGAGAACTGGCGTTGAACGCCAGTTTACGTCGTCTATCCTTGAGCAAAGTATGAACTATTATATATTTCTGGAAAGCCCTGGATGTCTACTTTCCAACGCACTTGGAAGCACGCCATTTTGAGTTTTGTAGCTCCAGAAAATCCACTTTGAGTGCAGGGAGGTCAGAATCCAACAGCATCAGCAGTCCTTTTTCAGCTTGAATTAGATTTTTGCTTAGCTCCCTCAATTTCAGCCAGAAAAATACCTGAAATTACAGAAAACCACACAACTCATAGTAAAGTCCAGAAATATGAATTTTTTCCTAAAAACTAAAGGAAACAAACTAAAAACTCACTAAAACATACTAAAAACTATATGAAATTAACCCCAAAAAGCGTATAAAATATCCGCTCATCATAACACCAAACTTAAACTGTTGCTTGTCCTCAAGCAACTAGACAAATAAAATAGAAGACTAATAGGTTGAGAAGCAATAATATCTCAGAGTTTTTGAGTGAAGCTCAGATTCTAATTAGATGAGCGGGACTAGTAGCTTTTTGCTTCCGAACAGTTTTGGCATCTCACTTTATCGATTGAAGCTCAGAGTGATTGGCATCTATAGGAACTTAGAATTCAGATAGTGTTATTGATTCTCCTATTTCAGTATGATGATTCTTGAACATAGCTATTTCATGAGTCTTGGCCGTGGCCCTAAGCACTTTGTTTTCCAGTATTACCACCGGATACATAAATGCCACAGACACATAATTGGGTGAACCTTTTAGATTGTGACTCAGCTTTGCTAAAGTCCCCAATTAGAGGTGTCCAGAGTTCTTAAGCACACGCTTCTTTCTGCTTTGGACCTTGACTTTAACCGCTCAGTCTCAAGTTTTTACTTGACACCTTCACGCCACAAGCACATGGTTAGGGACAGCTTGGTTTAGCCGCTTAGGCCAGAATTTTATTCCCTTAGGCCCTCCTATCCACTGATGCTCAAAGCCTTGGGATCCTTTTTATTACCCTTGCCTTTTGGTTTTAAGGGCTATTGGCTTTTTTTTTGCTGCTTTTTCTTGCTTCAAGAATCATTTTTATGATTTTTCAGATTATCAATAACATGTCTCATGTTCATCATTCTTTCAAGAGCCAACATATTTAACAGTCTTAAACAACAAATTCAAAAGACATATGCACTGTTCAAGCATTCATTCAGAAGACAGAAAGTATTGCCACCACATGTAACTAATTAGAATTTCTCTTATTAAAACTCGAAATTTTATTGCCTCTTATTCAAAAGATCTACTATTTTATTCATGTTTGCTGATGATGAGAAAAATAGACTATGGCTTAATTGGAGATAAAATCAAAATAGATACTAATTACTACTATATGACTCCTAAGGTGAACTTCTCTAATGACACTATCACAGAGTTAAAGCAGAAATTGGAATTTAACAACCTTTGTTCTGGGAAATGGGTGTTCCTCTGATCCGTGGGGTGCTTGATTCTTCAAGAGATAACTTCTGGCGCTTCAATTCCCTTAAGTCACGCCCTTGCTCCTCTTGTTCTTTAAACATATAGGTCAGCATTTGACTGTGTTCCTTCTGTTCTTTTATTATTTGCTCCATAGCTTCCCGTATCTTGGTGACAGACGTCTCAAGATACTCCCAGTATTCAGATTGAGGGATTTCTGGGAGAAATTCCTGTGTTTTCTTCTTGGTGGGATCATCCTATGCTTGTTGTTTTTCTATTGATGCTTTGGTGATTGGTTTCTCAACTGAGATATACTCAGTTATTCCCATCCTTACCCCGACGTCTTTGCAGAGCAGAGAAATCACGCTTGGATAAGCCAACCTGGCCTCTTTAGAATTTTTGTTAGCAATTTTGTAGAATTCAGCTGAGATCAGCTGATGAACTTCCACTTCTTTTCCCATCATGATGCAATGGATCATCACTGCTCTTTTAACTGTGACTTCAGAGCGGTTGCTAGTAGGCAACAGAGAATGCCCAATGAAGTCCAGCCATCCTCTGGTGACTGGTTTGAGATCCTCTCTCTTGAGTTGATTTGGGACACCCTTTGTGTTGGTGGTCCACCTGGCTCCAGGGATACATATGTCCTCTAGAATCTTATCCAGGCCCTTGTCTGTTCTCATCATTCTCCTGTTGAAGGAGTCTGGATCATCTTTCAGCTAAGGTAGCCTTAAGATCTCTCTGATCTTATCAGGGATGGTATGAACAATCTTTCCTCTGACCATGGTCCGATATTCATAGAAAGCAGTTCCAAATAGTTTTTGCTTGTCAGTCTGCCACATATTAGCATAGAACTCCTGGACCATATTCCTTCCCACTTTCGTTTCAGGATTAGCTAGGACTTCCCAGTTCCTGATTCAAATTTGCTCCTGGATCTCCGGATATTCATCTTCTTTCAGATCGAATCTAACTTCCGGGATCACTGATCTCAGACCCATTATTTTGTTATAATGGTCTAAATGTTCTTTAGATAAGAACTTCCCTTGATTCCAAAGTGGTTTTGGAACGCTCTCTTTCTTGCCTCTTGGAGTGGGTTGTTTTCCTTTAGGAGCCATGATCTTAGTGATCGTGGATAAACACACCAAACTTAGAGGTTTGCTTGTCCTCAAGCAAAAGAAAAGAAAGGAGAGGGATAGAAGGAGAGCTAGGTGCAATTGTTGATGGAAGGGGAGGGAGGCCAAACCCAAATTTAAAGGGAGGGAGGGTGGGTGTTCGAAAAAAAGAGATAAAGATATGATAAAAAAGATTGATTTGGAAAAGATAAGATAGAAGATATGATAAGAGAAGATTTTTGAAAAAGATAGATCTAGATTTTATTTTCTTGAAAAAGATAAATTGGAGATTTTGAAAAAGATATTGATGGGTTGAAAAGATAGATTTGTTTTTTAAAAAGATTTGAAAAGAGTTGGATTGAATTTGCAAAGAGGGTTTGTGCTTATGGATTAAGATATATTTGATATTTTTAAGGTAGGGTTTTTAGAAATTAGGGATTTTAGAAATCAGGGTTCTTAACATGTTTATGCAAGAAATCATTAATTGAAGTGAGAAAATCAAGATTGGAATGAAAAAATATGAAGAAAAATGAATTTGCCTCCTCCCCATCATCCTGGCGTTTGAACGCCCAAACACTGCCTGTTCTGGGCGTTCAACGCCCAAATGCTGTTCTCCTGGGTGTTCAACGCCCAGTTGTTGCCCTTTTCTGGCGTTGAACGCCAGATTGCTATCCTTACTGGCGTTCAGCGCCCACTGGCTGCCCCTTTTGGGCGCTGAACGCCCAAAATGGGCTCTTACTGGCGTTTTCTTGCCAGTGAGCTCTTTTTCTCTATTTTGTGTACAGATTCCTTCTGTAACCCTGTGAACTTATGCAATTGATTCTTTACCTTGTTATCAATGAACTCTATATAAACAAATAAAAATAAAAATAAAAATGGGGCAAAATGCTTGGAGGATTGATGCCCCATGGATGGGTTGCCTCCCAGCAAGCACTTCTTTATTGTCTTTAGCTGGACCTTGCTGAGCTTTTAGTCTAGCTTCAGCCTTGAGCACTCTTGCTCAACGTTGCCTTCAAGATAATGCTTGATTCTCTGTCCATTGACAATGAACCTCTTATCAGAATCAATATCTTGAAGCTCCACATAACCATATGGTGATACACTTGTAATCACGTATGGTCCCCTCTACCGGGATTTTAATTTCCCGGGGAATAGCCTGAGTCTAGAGTTGAACAGCAGAACCTTCTGTCCTGGCTCAAAGATTCTAGATGACAGCTTTCTGTCATGCCACTTTTTTTATTTCTCTTTATAAAGCTTGGCATTTTCGAAAGCTGTGAATCTGAATTCCTCTAGCTCATTTAGCTGGAGCAATCTTTTTTCTCCTGCTAATTTGACATCAAAGTTTAGGAATCTGGTTGCCCAGTAGGCTTTATGTTCCAGTTCCATGGGCAGGTGACATGCCTTACCATACACTAGTTGGTATGGAGAGGTCCCTATGGGGGTCTTGAATGCTGTTCTGTAAGCCCACAGAGCATTATCCAAGCTCCGTGCCCAATCCTTTCTACGGGTACTTACTGTCCGTTCTAGAATTCTCTTTAATTCTCTCTTAGAGACTTCAGCTTGCCCATTAGTTTGTGGATGATATGTAGTAGCCACCTTATGGCGAATTCCATACCGAACCATGGCAGAGTAAAGCTATTTATTGCAGAAGTGAGTGCCCCCATCACTGACTAGTACTCTAGGGACACCAAACCTGCTAAAGATATGTTTCTGGAGGAACTTCAGCACTGTTTTAGTATCATTGGTGGGTGTGGCAATGGCTTCAACCCATTTTGATACATAGTCAACTGCCACCAGAATATAAGTGTTTGAGTATGATGGTGGGAAAGGTCTCATGAAGTCAATTCCCCATACATCAAACAACTCAATTTCCAAGATTCCTTGTTGAGGCATGGCGTAACCATGAGGCAGATTACCAGCTCTCTGGCAACTGTCACAGTTACGTACAAACTCTCGGGAATCTTTATAGAGTGTGGGCCAATAGAAGCCACATTGGAGGACCTTGGTGGCTGTTCGCTCACCTCCGAAATGGCCTCCATATTGAGATCCATGGCAATGCCATAGAATCCTCTGTGCTTCTTCTCTAGGCACACACCTACGGATTATTCTGTCTGCACATCTCTTAAAGAGATAGGGTTCATCCCACAAGTAGTACTTTGTATCAGTAATTAGTTTCTTCTTTTGTATCCTATTGTATTCCTTGGGTATGAACCTTGCAGCTTTATAGTTTGCAATATCGGCAAACCATGGTGTTTCCTGAATGGCAAATAAATGCTCATCCGGAAAGGTCTCAGAGATCTCAAGAGAGGGGAGGGACGTCCCTTCTACTGGCTCTATCCGGGATAGATGATCAGCCACTTGGTTCTCTGTCCCTTTTCTGTCTCTTATTTCTATATCAAACTCTTGCAGAAGCAACACCCATCGGATGAGCCTGGGTTTTGAATCCTGCTTTGTGAGTAGATATTTAAGAGCAGCATGATCAGTATACACAATCACTTTTGATCCTACTAAGTATAATCTGAACTTGTCAATGGCGTAAACCACTGCAAGTAATTCTTTTTCCGTGGTTGTGTAATTTTTTTGGGCATAATTTAGAACGCGACTAGCGTAATAAATGACGTGCAGAAGCTTGTCATGCCTCTGTCCCAACACTGCACCAATGGCGTGATCACTGGCATCACACATTAGCTCAAATGGTAATGTCCAGTCTGGTGCAGAAATAACTGGTGCTGTGACCAGCTTAGCTTTCAGTGTTTCAAACGCCTGCAGACACTCTGTGTCAAACACAAATGGCGTGTCAGCAGCTAGCAGATTGCTTAGAGGTTTTGCGATTTTTGAAAAATCCTTTATAAATCTCCTATAGAATCCTGCGTGCCCCAGAAAGCTTCTGATTGCCTTAACATTGGCAGGTGGTGGTAATTTTTCAATTACCTCTATTTTTGCTTGATCCACCTCTATTCCTTTGTTTGAGATTTTATGCCCAAGAACAATCCCTTCAGTCACCATGAAGTGACATTTTTCCCAGTTTAAAACTAGGTTGGTCTCTTGGCATCTTTTCAGAACAAGTTTCAGGTGATCAAGACAGGAGCTGAATGAGTCTCCATATACTGAGAAGTCATCCATGAAGACTTCCAGAAATATTTCCACCATATCAGAGAAAATAGAGAGCATGCATCTCTGGAAGGTTGCAGGCACATTACACAGCCCAAATGGCATCCTTCTATAAGCAAACACTCCAGATGGACATGTGAATGCTGTTTTCTCTTGATCCTGAGGATCTACTGCAATCTGGTTATAGCCTGAGTAGCCGTCCAAAAAGCAGTAATAATCATGACCTGCTAGTCTTTCTAGCATCTGGTCTATGAATGGTAAAGGAAAATGATCCTTTCTGGTGGCTGTATTGAGCCTTCTGTAGTCAATACACATGCGCCACCCTGTGACTGTTCTTGTAGGAACCAGTTCATTTTTTTCATTATGAATCACTGTCATGCCTCCCTTTTTTGGGACGACTTGGACAGGGCTCACCTAGAGGCTATCAGAAATAGGATAAATAATCCCAGCCTCTAGTAGTTTGGTGACCTCTTTCTGCACCACTTCTTTCATGGCTGGATTTAGCCGCCTCTATGGTTGAACCACTGGTTTAGCGTTATCCTCCAATAAAATTTTGTGCATGCATCTAGCTGGGCTTATGCCCTTAAGGTCACCTATGGACCACCCAAGAGCTGTCTTGTGTGTCCTTAGCACTTGAATAAGTGCTTCCTCTTCCTGTGAATTTAAGGCAGAGCTTATGATCACTGGAAACGTGTCACCTTCTCCCAGAAATGCATATTTCAAGGATGGTGGTAATGGCTTGAGCTCGGGTTTAGGAGGTTTTTCTTCTTCCAGAAGAATTTTCAGAGGCTCTTTCATGTCCTCTGACTCTTCTAAATCAGGCTGAGCATCTTTAAAGATGTTTTCTAACTCTGATTCGAGACTCTCAGCCATGTTGATCTCTTCTACCAAAGAGTCAATAAGATTAACTTTCATGCAGTCTTTTGATGTGTCAGGATGCTGCATGGCTTTGACAGCGTTCAACTTAAACTCATCATCATTGACTCTCAGGGTTATTTCCCCCTGTTGGACGTCAATGAGGGATCGTCCAGTTGCTAGGAAGGGTCTTCCTAGAATGAGAGTAGCACTCTTGTGCTCCTCCATTTCCAGCACAACAAAGTCAGTGGGAAAGGCGAATGGCCCAACTCTGACAATCATGTCTTCAATCACGCCTGATGGGTATTTAGTGGAGCCATCAGCAAGTTGGAGACATATCCGGGTTGGTTTAACTTCTTCAGTTAAGCCAAGCTTTCTGATAGTGGATGCAGGTATTAGGTTGATGCTTGCCCCAAGATCGCATAAAGCTATCTTGGTGCATTGACCTTCTAATATGCATGGTATCAGAAAACTCCCAGGGTCTTTGAGCTTCTCAGGAAAGCTTTTCAGAATGACTGCACTGCATTCTTCAGTGAGGAGAACTCTTTCTGTTTCTCTCCAATCCTTTTTATGACTCAAGATCTCTTTCATGAACTTGGCATAAGAAGGTATTTGCTCAAGTGCTTCTGCAAATGGAATCTTTATTTCAAGAGTCCTGAGATAATCTGCAAAGCGAGCAAATTGCTTATCCTGCTCCTCTTTCCGGAGTTTTTGAGGATAAGGTATTTTGGCTTTATATTCTTCAACCTTAGTTGCTGCAGGTTTATTGCCTACAGAAGTGGTTGAAGAAGCCTTTTTAGAGGGATTGCTTTCAGCATTTGTGTGTGTCTGATCCCTCACTGGCAATTGAGTGCCAGAGTTAGAGACTGGAGTGACGTTAGATGCCAACTCCTTGTCTGTTCCTGGTGTCTGAACGCCAGAACTGTGCCCATTTTGGGCGTTCAGCACCAGATCTTGCCCATTTTGGGCGTTCAACGCCAGATCCTTGCCTATTTCTGGCGTTGAACGCCAGTCTTGCCTTGTTTCTGGCGTTGAACGCCAGTCCTGAGCATGGTCTGGGCGTTCAGCGCCAGCCTTCCACCAAATTTCTGGCGTTTTAGTTCCAGAATTACTTTTCCCTGGGCTCTTACTGTCCTCAGGTGAATTTTGGGTGGTTTGCTCATTTCTTAGCTTTCTGCTACCTTGAGGTGGGGTATTTAATATTTTCCCACTTCTTAGTTGAACTGCTTGGCATTCTTCTGTTATTTGCCTTGACAGCTACTCCTTTGTTTGCTTAAACTGTTCGTCCATATGTATATTAGCCATCCTTGTCTCTTGTAGTCTATCTTTGAATTCGGCTAACTGCTTTGTTAGAAAGTCCAATTGCTGATTGAATTCAGCAGCTTGTTTTACAGGACTGAGTTCAGCAGTTGCTGTTTTAACCTCTTCTTTCATGGAAGGGTCACTGCTTAGGTACAGATGCTGATTCCTGGCAACTGTATCAATGAGCTCTTGAGCTTCTTCAATTGTCTTTCTCATGTGGATAGATCCACCAGCTGAGTAATCCAAAGACATCTGAGCTCCTTCTGCAAGCCCATAATAGAAGATGTCTAACTGAACCCACTCTGAAAACATTTCAGAGGGGCATTTTCGTAGCATCTCTCTGTATCTCTCCCAGGCATCATAAAGAGATTCATTATCTCCTTGTTTAAAGCCTTGGATGTCCAGCCTTAGCTGTGTCATCCGTTTTGGGGGAAAGTATTGATTTAGGAATTTTTCTGTCAGCTGTTTCCATGTCCTTATGCTGGCCTTAGGTTGGTTATTTAACCACCTCTTAGCTTGATCTTTCACAGCAAATAGAAATAGTAATAGTCTGTAGACATCCTGGTCTATTTTCTTATCATGTACTGTGTCAGCAATTTGTAAAAACTGTGCCAGAAACTCTGTAGGTTCTTCCTGTGGAAGACCAGAATACTGACAATTTTGCTGCACCATGATAATGAGCTGAGGATTCAACTCAAAGTTACTGAATCCAATGGAGGGTATGCAGATACTACTCCCATATGAAGCAGTAGAGGGGTTAGCATATGACCCCAGAGTCCTCCTGGACTGTTCATTTCCACTTAGATCCATGATGGAGAAAGGGAGATGATGTAAAAAAATATTTTTATTTTTATTTATTTATTTATTTACTTATTTATTTCGAAAATAAATTAAAATAAAATAAATAAAAATAGGTGAAGATTTTTGAAAAAATGAGGGGAGAGAAAGTGGTAAGGAAATTTTGAAAAAGATATGATTTGGAAAAGATTTTAAATTTTAAAAAAAATCTGAATTTTTTTAAAAAATAATTTTCAAAAATTTGTTTTAAAATTAGAGAGAAAAGATATTTTTGAATTTAGTGAGGAAAGAAAAAAACAATAAAATAGCACAAGATTTAAAATTTTTAGATCTAATGCTCCTTGTTTTCGAAAATTTTGGAGGGAAAACACCAAGGAACACCAAACTTAAAATTTTAAGATCAAGACACAGGAAAAACTCAAGAATACTTTGAAGACTCACAAGAACACAAGAACATGAAGAAAGAACACCAAACTTAAAATTTTTAGAAAACCAAACTAAAATTTTCGAAAAACAAAGAAAAATCAACAAGAAAACACCAAACTTAAAGTTTGGCACAAAATTTAATAGAAAAATTATTTTTTTAAAAAAAGATTTTTAAAAAGAGTGTACCAAACTGCCACGGACTTAGACCAACGCTCTAGCCAATTGGGCAATAAATGTAACACTTATTTTGAAGAAGGATATTTTTAACCAAGAACAATAATAAGAGACTCTAAACCAAAAAGAAAAATTTTCCTAATCTAAGCAACAAAATAAGCCGTCAGTTGTTCAAACTCAAACAATTCCCAGCAACGGCGCCAAAAACTTGGTGCACGAAATGTGAATCGCACTTTTCACAACTCGTACCACTAACCAGCAAGTGCACTGGGTCGTCTAAGTAATACCTTACGTGAGTAAGGGTCGAATCCCACGGAGATTATTGGTTTGAAGCAATCTATGGTTATCTTGCAGTTCTTAGTCAGGAAGTCAATTGTATTTATCAGTTGAATTGCGAATAAACAAGAGAGCATGGGTTAAAGGTTACTTGTTATGCAGTAATGGAGAATATGTTGGAGTTTTGGAGATGCTTTGTCATCTGAATCTCTGCTTTCCTCTGTCTTCTGATTCACGCACGCACGTCCTTCTATGGCAAGATGTGTGTTGGGGCATCACCGTTGTCAATGGTTACATCCCCTCCTCTTGTGAAAATGGTCCAAATGCTCTGTCACAGCACGGCTAATCATTTGAGGTTCCCGATCATGCTGGAATAGGATTCACCCTCCTTTTGCGTCTGTCACTACGCCCAGCACTCGCGAGTTTGAAGCTCGTCACAGTCATTCAATCCCTGAATCCTACTCGGAATACCACAGACAAGGTTTAGACTTTCCGGATTCTCATGAATGCCGCCATTAATCTAGCTTATACCACGGAGATTCTGATTAAGGAATCTAAGAGATATTCATTCAATCTGATGTAGAACGGAGGTGATTGTCAGACACACGTTCATGAATTGAGGAAGGTGATGAGTGTCACTGATCATCACCTTCTCCATAGTTAGGCGCGAAGGGATATCTTAGATAGGAACACACATGTTTGAATGGAAAACAGAAATACTTGCATTAATTCATCGAGACACAACAGAGCTCCTCACCCCCAACAATGGAGTTTAGAGACTCATGCCGTCAAAGAGTACAAAGTTCAGATCTAAAATGTCATGAGATACAAAATAAGTCTCTAAAAGTTGTTTAAATACTAAACTAGTAGCCTAGGTTTACAAAAAATGAGTAAACTATGATAGGTGGTGCAGAGATCCACTTCTGGGGCCCACTTGGTGTGTGCTAGGGCTGAGACTTAAACAATTCACGTGCATAAGGCTGTTTTGGGCGTTCAATGCCAGGTTTGGATCCATTTCTGGCATTGAACTCCAACTTTTAATCCTTTTCTGGCGCTGGACGCCAGAATTGGGCAGAGAACTGTCGTTGAACGCCAGTTTACGTCATCTATCCTTGAGCAAAGTATGTAATATTATATATTTCTGGAAAGCCCTGGATGTCTACTTTCCAACGCACTTGGAAGCACGCCATTTTGAGTTTTGTAGCTCCAGAAAATCCACTTTGAGTGCAGGGAGGTCAGAATCCAACAGCATCAGCAGTCCTTTTTCAGCCTGAATCAGATTTTTGCTTAGCTCCCTCAATTTCAGCCAGAAAAATACCTGAAATTACAGAAAACCACACAAATCATAGTAAAGTCCAGAAATATGAATTTTTTCCTAAAAACTAAAGGAAACAAACTAAAAACTCACTAAAACATACTAAAAACTATATGAAATTAACCCCAAAAAGCGTATAAAATATCCGCTCATCAGATATGCAGCAAAATTATAGAATAGATACTGCAATGAATGATTCATAGTTAGGGTCTAGGGAGAGTTTTGCTATATAATCAATAAGAGATACACAACCAATATTTCACAAGTTTGTTAAAAAAAAAAAGAATAACTTCTTTAAGATCAACTTGCCAGTATAAATGCACTCAAGTCCGAATGTGTCATGGCCTTCTTATAATAAGCATATAGAGTGTATCTGGTTTAGGATATTTAAATATATTAGTCACCACAGTAAAAGATATCTGTATGTACCATGACATTAAAATACAAGACATAAGAGAAAAAAATTGCATGTAACATTACCCATTGTCAAACAGTTCTCTTGTTTCATTACTTTCTTCGCTCACCTCAACTGATGAATGGCTTGCACGAGACAAATCTATTGGATTATGAAGATCAGCCCTTTCCATTGTGTCATTTTCATCATCGTCTGACGAGAACTCATCATCAGATGGTTTAGACCCAGACAACACCATCACATCAGGTGATGAAGGATCACCATTCTTGTTATATTTTATGTGGAATACTCTATATATGTTGTCAAATGTTTCTTGGTCTATTCGGTCAGCCACATAAAAGTTACGATTGGGGAGAACTTGAATTGGTTGGTTCATGTGATTCCAAAGTGAAATAAAAAAGATTCCAAAACCCACATACCTAAATTGCACAGTTGTCCCTCTATTGACAAAATAGAAAAGTCTAATTTGCTCAAAAGAGCTGTTAGTTATAAGCAGCTGCTCATGGTTTCATTTTAGCTCTAGCACCAAGCAATTATCTAACTCATCAGTCACGTAGAAGGTTGACCCTAATTTATTTCCATAAGTTGATAAAAAAAACTCGGTGGAAGAGCTCTCTAACCCTATATTCAATGTTATTTCTAAAATTAATTAATGTCTAACAAAGCCTGTTTAAAATGCATTATATAATATTACATAATCATTTAGGAAAGAGCAGTATGAACACATTTAAATCTATCATGAAAAGTTGCTATTCATTTAGCAATACAATCCCATTATTGCCTATTGAGCAGGACCAACAAACAAGAATCAGCTAAATAAAATGCTATTGTAATCAACATCACAAAAATAAATAATTAACCTAGAAACACACATTAGGTGTTGCTGAATTTCCAAAAAAAATACTGTAGTTTTGAAAGAAACCTTGAAAGAGGCTTTACTATTATCGTGATACATTGTCAAAGTAAAATATTCTACCTAAACATCCAATCATGTGTTCAATAAATGCTGGATTTTCACACTCACTATCACTATATATATCATTAGTAGACAGTGTAATTATTTTTTTTAATTTACATTGATAATTAATCAAAATTAATCTTTTATAACATTTCACAAGTCTATTAGGCTTGTTGTACTTTACACACATTTCAGATAAAAAAGATTAGGTTCTCAAACTTAGCTAATCAAAGTTATTTAATATGCAAAAGAAAGTAGGGAGAAGAGGAAATTGAAAAGGCCACTAACTGAATATAAACTGAAAACACGCCCTTGAAAGTTAAAAAGTAAACCCACCTCTTCAATGGGTTAAAATGCATCACATAATATTACATAATATATTTGGTTACCTGCCCGTTGAAAAGTCGAAACCTGAAAATCCTTTCTTTTCCTTTGTTCCAGTGTTGTTGGGTTGCTACAAACCTCCTGATAGCACAGAATGGTATCATTATAGGTTAGAGTCACCATGGTAGTTATTTTAAAATCTGGTAAATGGAATATACATTTTTCATACTGATGTGATACCTATTTATACAAACTAAAACGATTTGAACAAGTATATAAAGACAATCAAATCTAAGACCGCCACATTTTAAGCAAGGAACCAAGTAACTAAGTATACAAAAAAATACAAACCAATTATTGAACATTATAAATTTTTATTGAAAGCTTCACCCCTTATTGACTACTGATTTTTAAAAATAGCCAATACCATTAAAAAGTACCACCACTTTTTAATTAGATACCTCTGAAATTCAAACATCCATCAAACAATCAACAGCATTAAATATCATAGAGAATTTAACTTATTACACTATCCTTTCTCTAATAATGCTCTATTCCTCCAACTAAAATCCAAGAAACCACCTTACAAAAACTACTATACAACACATTTTAGAAATTCTGAAAACTTATGAAATCTGACCTAGATATAAATAAAAAGGCAATAAAATTGAATTAGAATATGAGAAATATCTGACAAAGCATTTAAGGAAAATCATAGATGACATAACATGGAATTTCAACTGACATGAAAATTTTGACAACTTAATGTGAAGGACAGTGAATAGAAAGGTAGATCACACTTCAATGAAATCCAAAATGCAGTGAAGAAAACTAAGCTAAATCTCAAGTTAAGAAATAAAATTATAAAGATTGATGGTTTCCAAAAGTTTATTTTGAAAATTAAAGGGAAATATTAACCATAATCATATGACCCAGACCCTGAAGAGATTAAGCTAACCCTGTTTTCTAAGAGGGTTCTAATGCTGACTGTATCACAACAAAATTCCAGTTTGAACTATTTTTTTCACCTATAAATAGTTGTACCTTAAATATTGCTTTCAAAGGATGGAGAGAGAAAAGTCAATGATCTTGTTGTTGAACCATTTCTTTCTTCTTTTTTCTCAAATCATTCATCGCCTTTGTTTTTTTTTTTTCTAAAAAAAGAAGGAGCATATGCATGATAAAACCAAAACAAATTTCTGATGACAAAACTAAAGTGAATATAATAATCTTCCTTCATTCATGGTTTACTCATCTTGTTCTCTTTATGCAGAACGAGGATATGCATGATAATTAATTCCAAGAGCTTTGGCTAAGAAAGGGTAAAACAGTTAGGGATGAAACCTAGGTAACTTTGTTGAAATTGAGGGATTTTCTACTAATGTTCAGTAAGTTACCTGTTTGGATCTTCTCTATCTGCATGCATCACCATTCAGCTGTATGAGATTGCTAGTCTTCGTATCAAGACTGAATCCAAGACAGAGAACACTATAAGTTCAGAAGTTTAGAAAAATAAAAGCGCAAATTGGAAGTTCAGAAGTTTAGAAAAATAAAATGAAATAATTAGAAGTTCAAAAAAATAGAAATCTAGAAGAACAACAACTCTTGCAAAGCGTTGGAGAATAATTGATGCGAATTGGAAGTGCAAATGCACGAGGATAGGTGATGAAGAACAACACTACCATTGTGAGGGAGGGAAACGGTGAGAGAAGACCTGTGAATAGGGAGATAATGATCGGCGGTGAGGAAGAGACTGGAGAGGGGCTGAGACAGAGTGATGGGTGAAGTGTGTAACATCCCAGATCACCCACTAGCACGATATTGTCCGCTTTGGCACACAAGGCCTCATGGTTTTGCCTTTGACGATAGGGATGATAGCCAAAGCCCCCCTACACTCACTCGTCAAAACGCGTCATGCTAGGGAAAGGTATCCACACCCTTATAAGGCATGCTTCGTTCCCTTCCCTAACCGATGTGGGACCTTACAATCCACCCCCCTAAGGGAGTCCAGCGCCCTCGTTGTCACATCGATCCGAGTTCCGACTCTGATACCATCTGTAACAGCCCAGACCACCCGCTAGCACGATATTATTCGCTTTGACACACAAGGCCTCACGGTTTTGCCTTTGACGATAGTGATGATAGTCGAAGCCCCCACACTCACTCGTCAAAACGCGTCATGCTAGGGAGAGGTATCCACACCCTTATAAGACATGCTTCGTTTTCCTCCCCAACCGATGTGGGACCTTACAAAGTGGTGAGACAAGGACTCCGATTTGGAGAATCTGAGCAGTGGTAAGAAGGAGAGTGGAGAGGTGATGAGACCGAGTGTTGGATGAGGTGGTAAATGAAGAGTGCGAATGTGTAAAGACTGACAACCCATAAGGATGAGTGTAGAGAAGGAATGTTCCCTAGTGATGGTTGAGGGAGAGACTGGATTGTGGTATTAGGAGTAGGGTTCATTTAACGCTGACCCTTGGACTTTGGTTTCAACCTAACCAATGGATTCCATTTTATATACGTTTGAGATTTTTGCAGATAATTATGCTGAGATATATTATATGTTTTATGAGAGAAAAACGCATACATTATTAAGATAAGTGTATATTATTAAAATTTTAAAAGGAAAAAGATATTATTTTTAAATAATAAATATACAAGTATATATATTAAAATCTATTAAGTATCAGAAAATGAATATTAAAATTAATCATTATGTAAAAATCTAATCCTTTTTCAAATAATAATAATAATAAGTATAAATAAAAACTTTATTAATAGTTTACCCTCTTATAATTGGAAAGAAAGATACACATCGGATGCGAACCAGCGTGAACTACGAGGATCCTTAAATATAGAACTCTTTTTTCAATTCACTGCTCCTTGAGGCAAAAAAAAAAAAAAAACAACAAAATACATACATTAGCATAATTCAAAGAAACATAACTCAAAGAAGTTCAAGCAATTGTACCCCAAAATATAAGAAATAAATATATTCCCAATAAAAAACATAATTTAATCTTTTTTAAAAAAAACCACATGATGAATATAAAAAAATTCATTATCTTTGCAATTTTTAAATCTCAAATCCGGAGAAATTCAAATGACCAGAAAATTATGATAATCATAAGCTTAAGACTCCCAGAAAATGACTTCAACCCATTGTTCTCCATTATCATCTTGAGCACCACCTTTTATCCTCAAAAGAACTAAATAAAATGTCAAAAAAGGGGGGGTGGTGGGGGAAATCAAAATTTGAAGACAAATTAAGATAGATTCGCAAGGGAGTTGAAATAGGAGAGGGGCAACCAAGATCCAAATCACAGTGAAAACAACAAGGTAAGAACAACAAAAAAACAGAGGGAGACAAAGGATTATATAAAAATATAAAAATAAAAGACAAAGATAAAACAAAACATATCTACATAATATAATTCATTGAAATATTAATTAATTCTTAAATGCATGTTGCTACAGCCGCATTTGTCTAAATATTTAGTTCATGGTATTTTTCAATTCAAGGTTTGAACTTTGAAACACACAAATATGCAGATCTAGTAGGAATAGAAAAAAAAATCAATGAAAAAACACCAAGAAAGAAAAATCAAAGTAAAATCCTCAGTTTCACCTAAATCTTGCCCATTTGAATTTACATGAGTCATCGATACCGACATAAAAAGAATGAAAAATCCTCATTTTCACTTAAACAATAACCTGGAAAGAGAGTGAGAGAAGGGAGGGGGATCGTTGGCTGAGAAATGACCAGGCAAAGAAAGAAATCAAACACATACCAAACCCCAAATCAAATACAACCAAAACACAAAAGAAACCCTAAATCAAAGAGATTCAAAATTCAGTACTAGACAAAGAGAGAAATAGAGAGTATTCTTACAGGAAGGGATCGCTGGCTGAGATCTCGACCCAGCATGTCTCAGCAAGGCTGTTGACATTCATCAGCGCGTGAACCCACAACAAATATCTCTGTCGCTCAGCAACGCCGCCATCTCAGCGATTAAAACTAACTAGTGCCACCTCCATGAATGTCCTCTGTGAGATATCAGAAGCTGCAGATTCTTCTAGAAATGAGAGTAATGAAAAAGGGGTATGGAAGGAGTTGCTTGTTACACCTTCTAGGCGTGTGTTGAGGATTATTGTTACTACCATTGGAGTTAACTTCTTCATGCAAGCTTCAGGGAATGATGCTGTGATGTATTATAGCACTGAAGTGTTCAAGGAACCAGGGATCAATGGTGAGAAAGTTAGTTAAAATGATTTAGTTCATATTCCATTAATGGAAAATATCTTTCTTTAAATGAAAAAGGGAAGAAAAAATAAATAGAAATTGTAACATGCAGAAAAAAATATATATGTTTTAACGATTTTGGGGTTTTACTATTTAAAATATTGGATACATTTTAATACATCGTAAAAAAAAAATATACGAAACATACCACACAAGTCTTTCTATTATAATTATACTTTATTCATAAACACAGAGAAACATATACATACATAAAAATTTAAATATATGAAAGAGAACGATAAGTTTTTTAAGCATCACAATTCCCGAAATCAGTTGGCATTACATATCAAAGTAGATCCGTTCACAACATACTTTCACAATTTTTCAACTACTTAATATAAGTAACCAAAGTTCTGACAATTGTTTATAAACATGGATGTATATATATTCTAATGAAAATAATTTTTAGCCACTACACTCATCCATCTTGTCAACAGCCTCAACAGTATTTTCACATTGTCCAAACGTATTCTGAAGACAACAAAGAATAAGAAGAAGAAATGCATAGTCCAAAAATCAATGAGTTCAGAAAAGAAGCAGGTATGATCAAACTTTAAAAACTATTAAACGAAATAGTAAATAAATAAACAAAAAACATTTAAACTATATATCAAAGATTAAAAGTCCATTAGGTCAACAACTACCCAAGAATTCCAATTGAGAACAGAAATCGGTGAAACCTGACCCACTGGAGTACTTAAACTCGAGGAACATTGAATGATGGCATTGGACTAAAATTGAACTAGATTCTTAAATTCAAATGGAAAATGAGGAACAAAAGGATCCAAATCAAACTTCTAAATTCAACAAGAGAAAAATAAGATCAGTAACTCTTAACACATGACATGTGGAAAATACAAACAATCTAGCCGGTTGAGGTTAACTTGATTAGAAACGGAATGGACTAACTTAACATCACATTTACATAATAATGCTATCACCTATTGTTGATTATCATGAGTAGAGTCCGTGGTGCACGAATCTCCACACCTTCGTAAAGCTATACCAGCAAGTGCACTGGGTCGTCCAAGTAATACCTGAGCGAGTCAGGGTCGATCCCACGAGGATTGTGGTTTGAAGCAAGATATGGTTATCTTGCAAGTCTTAGTCAGGCAGATCAGAAGGTTGTTGATTTGAAAGATGGAATTACAATGTTTAATTATAAGAATAGGAATAGGGATAAGGAAATAAATGGAATCAATAATGGAAATAGAGTTGAGGAAGGGAGTTGCTTTGCCTTTCTGAATTAACTCCGGTATTACTGTTCTCTTTTCTTGTGAGTGATTTCTTCAGTGGTAGGCTGTATGTGATTGACACTGATTTGAGCAGCTGCCAATACTCCTCCAGATCTAAACCCCAGGTTTAGTGCGGATCCATTCTGATTGAGGGTGAAGCTCATATAGTTCATTCTCTCTAATGATCCTACTCAAAATGCCACAAACAAGGTCAGATCTTCTGGATCAGAGAATGCTGCACCTTGGATTCTAGCCTCTACCACAAAGACCCTAATCTCCCCAGAAATCATCTGAACTGATGTCTCAATAAGTCCCCAATGAAGTCGTGGATTAGCCGTCTGAGAGACGTATATTCAAGCTGGTGGCTCATCATTGTCCGATGAAAGACGCACTCTGAACCCATGTAGAATTTGATAACCTTATGCCAGTTCAACGCATTCATAGTGATGAAGAATGAATATACATCTTAGAATTAATCAAACGCGGATTGAAGAGAAATAGTAATACTTTTATTAATTCATAGGACTCAGCATGGCTCCTCCCCTTAACCTAGAAGGTTTAGAAACTCATGCTGATGGTAAAACGTGTATGATGGTAAAAGTGATACAAAAGTTGTTAAAAAGTGTAAATAAAATCCCTTAAATACTAAACAATGACTAGTAAGGGTAAAACGATCTTTTTAGTGCTAAAATATACTTCTGGGGCCCACTTGGTGAGTGTTTAGTTTGAGCTTTGATGAGATCCACATGCTATGAGGTCTGATGAGCGGATAATTTATACGCTTTTCAGCATTGTTTTTAGTAGGATCTAGTTACTTTTATGGATGTTTTCATTAGTTTTTATGTTAAATTCACATTTCTGGACTTTACTATGAGTTTGTGTGTTTTTCTGTGATTTCAGGTATTTTCTGATTGAAATTGAGGGACTTGAGCAAAAATCAGATTCAGAGGTTGAAGAAGGACTGCTGATGCTGTTGGATTCTGACCTCCCTACACTCAAAGTGGATTTTCTGGAGCTACAGAACTCGAAATGGAGCGCTTCCAATTGTGTTGAAAAGTAGACATCCAGGGCTTTCCATCAATATATAATAGTCCATACTTTGGCTAAGAATAGACGACTCAAACTGGCGTTCAACGCCAGCTCTTTGCCCAATTCTGGCGTCCAGCGCCAGAAAAGGATCCAAAACCAGAGTTGAACGCCCAAACTGGCACAAATGCTGGCGTTCAACTCCAAGAAGAACCTCTACACGTGCAACACTCAAGCTCAGCCCAAGCACACACCAAGTGGGCCCCGGAAGTGGATTTATGCATCAATTACTTATTTCTGTAAACCCTAGTGACTAGTTTATTATAAATAGGACCTTTTACTATTGTATTAGACATCTTTGGACGCCTGGTTCTTAGATTAGAGGGGCTGGACATTTGGCCATGCCTGGACCCTTCACTTATGTATTTTTAACGGTAGAGTTTCTACACTCCATAGATTAAGGTGTGGAGCTCTGCTGTTCCTCAAAGATTAATGCAAAGTACTACTGTTTTCTATTCAATTCATCTTATTTCGCTTCTAAGATATTCATTCGCACTTCAACCTAAATGTGATGAACGTGACAATCATCATCATTCCCCATGAACGTGTGCCTGACAACCACTTCCGTTCTACTTTCGATTAAATGAGTGTCTCTTAGATCTCTTAACCAGAATCTTCGTGGTATAAGCTAGATTGATGGCGGCATTCAAGAGAATCCGGAAAGTCTAAACCTTGTCTGTGGTATTTTGAGTAGGATTCAATGATTGAATGACTGTGACGAGCTTCAAACTCGCGATTGCTGGGCGTAGTGACAGACGCAAAAGGATAGTAAATCCTATTCCAGTATGATCGAGAATCGACAGATGAATAGCCGTGCCGTGACAGGGTGCGTTGACCATGTTCACTGAGAGGATAGGATGTAACCATTGACAATGGTGATGCCTCCAGACGATTAGCTGTGCCGTGACAGGGAATTTGGATCATTTTCCCAAGAGAAGACCGAAAGTAGCCATTGACAATGGTGATGCATTACATAAAGCCAGCCATGGAAAGGAGTAAGACTGATTGGATGAAGACAGCAGGAAAGTAGAGGTTCAGAGGAACGAATGCATCTCTATGCGCTTATCTAAAATTCTTACCAATGATTTACATAAGTATTTCTATCCTTACTTTATTATTAATTTCGAAAACCCCATTACTATTTTATATCTGCCTGACTGAGATTTACAAGGTGACCATAGCTTGCTTCATACCAACAATCTCCATGGGATTCGACCCTTACTCACGTAAGGTATTACTTGGATGACCCAGTGCACTTGCTGGTTAGTTGTGCAAAGTTGTGAACCATGGTATTGGCATCATATTTTTGGCGCCATTACCAGGGAAAGAAAGAGCGATGAATTTTACATAATTAAAGTGCAATCACAATTTCTGCGCACCAAGTTTTTGGCGCCCTTGCCAGGGATTGTTCGAGTTTGGACAACTGGCGGTTCATCTTGTTGCTCAGATTAGGTAATTTTCTTTTTATTTTATTTTCAAAAAATTTTTCAAAAATCTTTCAAAAATTTCTCATCTGTTTTTGAAAAAAAAAATGTTTTCAAAAATATATTTTTCTTCAGAATTTCTAAGAATGAATTCTAGTGTTTCATGAAGCATGTGAAGCCTGGCTGGCTGTAAAGCCATGTCTAAATTCATTTGGACTGAGGCTTCCAATTTGTTATCAAGAGCAAGCTAGTTGTTGCTAATCCACCTGCTGCTGTTCCTGATTTACATACTAAAGCTTGGCTGGCTATTAAGCCATGCCTGACCCTTTGATTGGAGCTTTAGACTAAAAAGCATAAGATTCCTGGAATTCATATTAAAAATTTTGGAATCCTTATTTTTCATAATAATTTTCGAAAAAAAAATACAAAAAAATTAGAAAATCATAAAAATCAAAAATATTTTTTTATGTTCTTGTTTGAGTCTTGAGTCATGTTATAAGTTTGGTGTCAATTGCATGTGCATCTTGCATTTTTTTCGAAAATTCATGCATTCATAGTGTTCTTCATGATCTTCAAGTTGTTCTTGGTAAGTCTTCTTGTTTGATCTTTGCATTTGCATGTTTTGTGTCTTTTCTTGTTTTTCATATGCATTCTTGAATTCTTAGTATCTAAGCATTAAAGAATTCTAAGTTTGGTGTCTTGCATGTTTTCTTTGCATAAAAATTTTTTTAAAAAATGTGTTCTTGATGTTCATCATGATCTTCATAGTGTTCTTGGTGTTCATCTTGACATTCATATCATTCTTGCATGCATTCATTGTTTTGATCCATAACTTTCATGCATTGCATCATTTTTCTTGTTTTTCTCTCTCTTCATTAAAAATTCAAAAATCTAAAAAATATCTTTCCCTTTTTCTCTCTCAAAATTTCGAAAATAAGATTTGACTTTTTCAAAAATTTTTAAAATCTAGTTGTTTTATGAGTCAAATCAAATTTTCAATTTAAAAATCCTATCTTTTTCAAAATCTTTTTCAAAAATCAAATCTTTTTCATTTTTCTTAGTTATTTTCGAAAATTATAAAAATATTTTTCAAAAATCTTTTTCTTATTTTTATATCAAATTTTCGAAAATAACAATAACAATTAATGTTTTGATTCAAAAATTTCAAGTTTGTTACTTGCTTGTTAAGAAAGATTCAAACTTTAAGTTCTAGAATCATATCTTGTGATTTCTTGTGAATCAAGTCATTAATTGTGATTTTAAAAATCAAATCTTTTTCAAAAACTAATTTCAACCATATCTTTTCAAAAATATCTTCTTATCTTATCCTTTTCAAAAATTTGATTTCAAAATATATTTTCTAACTTCCTAACTTCTCATCTTTTCAAAAATTGATTTTCAAATTTGTTTCAACTAACTAACTAACTTTTTGTTTGTTTCTTATCTTTTTCAAAACCACCTAACTAACTCTCTCTCTCTAATTTTCGAAAATATCTCCCCCCTTTTTCAAAATTTCTTTTTAATTAATTAATTATTTTAATTCTTAATTTTAATTTTCGAAAATTACTAACCTTTTTCAAAAACTATTTTCGAAAATCACTAACTCTTTTTCAAAAATTATTTTCGAAAATCCTCTCCCTCTCTCCTCTTATTCTATTTATTTATTCATCTACTAACATCTCTTCCTCACATCACTCACCAAATTCGAACCCCCTCTTCTATCTGTGTTCGAATTTTTCTTCTTCTTCTTTTTCTACTAACAATAAGGAACCTCTTTACTGTGACATAGAGGATTCCTCTTCTTTTCTTTTTCTCTTCTCTTTCTTATGAGCAGGGACAGAGAAAAAGGCATTCTTGTTGAAGCTGATCCAGAACCTGAAAGGACTCTGAAAAGAAAACTAAGAGAAGCTAAATTACAACAATCCAGAGACAACCTTATTGAAAATTTCGAACAAATAAAGGAGATGGCAGCCGAACCCAACAACAATAATGCAAGGAGAATGCTTGGTGACTTTACTGCACCTAATTCCAATTTACATGGAAGAAGCATCTCCATTCCTGCCATTGGAGCAAACAACTTTGAGTTGAAACCTCAGCTAGTTTCTCTGATGCAGCAGAACTGCAAGTTTCATGGACTTCCATCTGAAGATCCTTTTCAGTTCTTAACTGAATTCTTGCAGATCTGTGATACTGTTAAGACTAATGGAGTAGATCCTGAAGTCTACAGGCTCATGCTTTTCCCATTTGCTGTAAGAGACAGAGCTAGAATATGGTTGGACTCTCAACCTAAAGATAGCCTGAACTCTTGGGATAAGCTGGTCACGCCTTTCTTAGCCAAGTTCTTTCCTCCTCAAAAGCTGAGCAAGCTTAGAGTGGATGTTCAAACCTTCAAACAAAAAGATGGTGAATCCCTCTATGAAGCTTGGGAAAGATACAAGCAGCTGACAAAAAAGTGTCCTTCTGACATGCTTTCAGAATAGACCATCCTGGATATATTCTATGATGGTTTATCTGAGCTATCAAAGATGTCATTGGATACCTCTACAGGTGGATCTATTCACCTAAAGAAAATGCCTGCAGAAGCTCAAGAACTCATTGACATGGTTGCTAATAACCAGTTCATGTACACTTCTGAGAGGAATCTTGTGAGTAATGGGACGCCTATGAAGAAGGGAGTTCTTGAAGTTGATACTCTGAATGCCATATTGGCTCAGAACAAAATATTGACTCAGCAAGTCAATATGATTTCTCAGAGTCTGAATGGAATGCAAGCCGCATCCAACAGTACTCAAGAAGCTTCTTATGCAGAAGAAGCTTATGATCCTGAGAACCCTGCAATAGCAGAGGTGAACTACTTAGGTGAACCTTATGGAAACACCTATAATCCATCATGGAGAAATCATCCAAATCTCTCATGGAAGGATCAAAGGCCTCAACAAGGCTTTAATAATGGTGGAAGAAACAGGTTTAACAATAATAAACCTTTTCCATCATCTACTCAGCAATAGACAGAGAACTCTGAACAAAATACTTTTAATTTAGCAAACTTAGTCTCTGATCTATCTAAGGCCACTGTAAGTTTCATGAATGAAACAAGGTCTTCCATTAGAAATCTGGAAGCACAAGTGGGCCAGCTGAGTAAAAGGATCACTGAAATCCCTCCTAGTACTCTTCCAAGCAATACAGAAGAGAATCCAAAAGGAGAGTGCAAGGCCATTGACATAAGCACCATGGCTGAACCTGTAAGGGAAGGAGAAGACGTGAATCCCAAGGAGGAAGACCTCCTGGGACGTCCAGTGGTCAATAAGGAGCTTCCCTCTGAGGAACCAAAGGACTCTGAGGCTCATCTAGAGACCATAGAGATTCCATTGAACCTCCTTATGCCATTCATGAGCTCTGATGAGTATTCCTCTTCTGAAGAGAATGAGGATGTTACTGAAGAGCAAACTGCCAAGTTTCTTGGTGCAATCATGAAGCTGAATGACAAATTATTTGGTATTGAAACTTGGGAAGATGAACCTCTCTTGTTCACCAATGAACTAAGTGATCTGGATCAACTGACATTGCCTCAGAAGAGACAGGATCCTGGAAAGTTCATAATACCTTGTACCATAGGCACCATGATCTTTAAGGCTCTATGTGACCTTGGTTCAGGGATAAACCTCATGCCCCTCTCTGTAATAGAGAAACTGGGAATCTATGGGGTGCAAGCTGCTAAAATCTCATTAGAGATGGCAGACAATTCAAGAAAACAGGCTTATGGACATGTAGAGGACGTGTTAGTAAAGGTTGAAGGCCTTTACATCCCTGTTGATTTCATAGTCCTGGAAACTGGAAAGGAAGAAGATGAATCCATCATCCTGGGAAGACCTTTCCTGGCCACAGCAAGAGCTGTGATTGATGTGGACAAAGGAGAATTGATCCTTCAATTAAATAAGGACAACCTTGTGTTTACAACTCAAGGATCTCTTTCTGCATCCATGGAGAGGAAGCAGAAAAAGCTTCTCTCAAAGCAGAGTCAAACAAAGCCCCCACAGTCAAACTCTAAGTTTGGTGTTGGGAGGCCACAACCAAACTCTAAGTTTGGTGTTGAACTCCCATATCCAAACTCTAAGTTTGGTGTGGGAGAGTCTCAACAATGCTATGAACATCTGTGAGGCTCCATGAGAGCCCACTGTCAAGCTATTGATATTAAAGAAGCGCTTGTTGGGAGGTGATGAGCGGATAATTTATACGCTTTTTGGCATTGTTTTTAGTATGTTTTTAGTAGGATCTAGTTACTTTTAGGGATGTTTTCATTAGTTTTTATGTTAAATTCACATTTCTGGACTTTACTATGAGTTTTTGTGTTTTTCTTTGATTTCAGGTATTTTCTGGCTGAAATTGAGGGACTTGAGCAAAAATCAGATTCAGAGGTTGAACAAGGACTGCTGATACTGTTGGATTCTGACCTCCCTGCACTCAAAATGGATTTTCTGGAGCTACAGAACTCGAAATGGCGCGCTTCCAATTGCGTTGGAAAGTAGACATCTAGGGCTTTCCAGAAATATATAATAGTCTATACTTTAGCCAAGAATAGATGACGTAAACCGGCGTTCAACGCCAGCTCTCTTCCCAAATCTGGCGTCCAGCGCCAGAAAAGGAGCCAAAACCAGAGTTGAACGCCCAAACTGGCACAAAAACTGGCGTTCAACTCCAAGGAGGACCTCTACACGTGCAACACTCAAGCTCAGCCCAAACACACACCAAGTGGGCCCCAGAAGTGGATTTATGCATCAATTACTTACTCATGTAAACCCTAGTAGCTAGTTTATTATAAATAGGACCTCTTACTATTGTATTAGGGATCTTTGGATTATCTTTTGATCCATTGATCATCTTTGAACGCCTGGTTCTTAGATCAGAGGGGCTGGCCATCTCGGCCATGCCTGGACCTTTCACTTATGTAATTTTAACGGTAGAGTTTCTACACTCCAAAGATTAAGGTGTGGAGCTCTGCTGTTCCTCAAAGATTAATGCAAAGTACTACTGTTTTCTATTCAATTCATCTTATTTCGCTTCTAAGATATCCATTCGCACCCAAGAACGTGATGAAGGTGATGATTATGTGTGACGCTCATCACCATTCTCCCCTATGAACACGTGCCTGACAAACACTTCTGTTCTACATGAAATAAGCTAGAATGAATATCTCTTAGATCTCCTAACCAGAATCTTCGTGGCGTAAGCTAGAATGATGGCGGCATTCAAGAGAATCCGAAAAGTCTAAACCTTGTCTGTGGTATTCCGAGTAGGATTCAATAATTGGATGACTGTGACGAGCTTCAAACTCGCGAGTGCTGGGCGTTAGTGACAGACGCAAAAGGAGGGTGAATCCTATTCCAGCATGATCGAGAACCGACAGATGATTAGCCGTGCTGTGACAGAGCATGTGAGCACATTTTTCACTGAGAGGAGGGGATGTAGCCACTGACAACGGTGATGCCCTTGCATAAAGCCAGCCATGGAAAGGAGTAAGATTGATTGGATGAAGATAGCAGGAAAGCAGAGGTTTAGAGGAATGAGAAGCATCTCTATTCGCTTATCTGAAATTCTCACCAGTGATTTACATAAGTATTTCTATCCATATTCTATTATTTATTATTCGAAAACATCATTATCAATTTATATCTGCCTGACTGAGATTTGCAAGGTGACCATAGCTTGCTTCATACCAACAATCTCCGTGGGATTCGACCCTTACTCACGTAAGGTATTACTTGGACGACCCAGTGCACTTACTGGTTAGTTGTATCGAAGTTGTGAACCATGGTATTGGCACCATGTTCTTGGCGCCATTGCCAGGGAAAGAAAGAGCCATGAATTTTACATAATTAAAGTGTAATCACGATTACGCGTACCAAGTTGCTCACGTTGCCAGAGATTGTTCGAGCCTGGACATCACAATTTCGTGCACCAAGTTTTTGGCGCCGTTGCCGGGGATTGTTTGAGTTTGGACAACTGACGGTTCATCTTGTTGCTCAGATTAGGTAATTTTCTTTTTATTTTATTTTCAAAAATTTTTCAAAAATATTTCTAAAATTTTCTCATCTGTTTTCGAAAATAATATAAAAATGTTTTCAAAAATTAGATTCAAAATTTTTAAGAATGAATTCCAGTGTTTCATGAAGCATGTGAAGCCTGGCTGGCTGTAAAGCCATGTCTAAATTTATTTGGACTGAGGCTTGCAATTTGTTATCAAGAGCAATATACTCTGATGTTAAAATGCTGAAGCTTGGCTGGCCATTGGCCATGTCTAGTGTTTTGGACTGAAGCTTTCATTGAAAGCTTGGCTGGCTAGTGAGCCATGTCTAATTCCTGGATTGAAGCTTTAGACTAAGAATGTAAGATTCCTGGAATTCATGTTAAAAATTTTGGAATCCTTATTTTTTCTTTTTCAATTAATTCTCGAAAAAAATACAAAAAAAATTAGAAAATCATAAAAATCAAAAATATTTTTCTGTTTCTTGTTTGAGTCTTGAGTCATGTCATAAGTTTGGTGTCAATTGCATATGCATCTTGCATTTTTCGAAAATATCATGCATTCATAGTGTTCTTCATGATCTTCAAGTTGTTCTTGGTAAGTCTTCTTGTTTGATCTTGATGTTTTCTTGTTTTGCATCTTTAGTTGTTTTTCATGTGCATTTTTCGTTTGTTAGAGTCTAAACATGAAAGATTTCTAAGTTTGGTGTCTTACATGTTTTCTTTGCATTAAAAATTTTTCAAAAATAAGTTCTTGGTGTTCATCTTGACATTCAAAGTGTTCTTGGTGTTCATCTTGACATTCATAGCATTCTTGCATGCATTCATTGTTTTGATCTAAAAATTTCAAAAATCAAAAAAATATCTTTCCCTTTTTCTCTCATCAAATTCGAAAATTTGAGTTGACTTTTTCAAAAATTTTTAAAATCAAGTTATTTCTTATGAGTCAAATCAAATTTTCAATTTGAAAATCGTATCTTTTTCAAAATCTTTTTCAAAAATCAAATCCTTTTCAAAATTCTTAGTTATTTTCGAAAATTCCAAAAATATTTTTCAAAAATCTTTTTCTTATTTTTATACCAAATTTTCGAAAATAACAATAGAAATTAATGTTTTGATTCAAAAATTTCAAGTTTGTTACTTGCTTGTTCAGAAAGATTCAAACTTTAAGTTCTAGAATCATATTTTGTGATTTCTTGTGAATCAAGTCATTAATTGTGATTTTAAAAATCAAATCTTTTTCAAAAACAATTTCAATCATATCTTTTCAAAAATATCTTCTTATCTTTTTCAAAAATTTGATTTCAAAATATCTTTTCTAACTTCCTAACTTCTTATCTTTTCAAAATTGGTTTTCAAAATTTGTTTCAACTAACTAACTAACTTTTTGTTTGTTTCTTAACTTTTTCAAAACTACCTAACTAACTCTCTCTCTCTAATTTTCGAAATTATCTTCCCTCTTTTTCAAAAATTTCTTTTTTATTAACTAATTATTCTTATTTTTATTTTTGATTTTAAAAAAAATTTCGAAAAATACTAACACTTTTCAAAAACCATTTTCGAAAATCACTAACTCTTTTTCAAAAATATTTTTCGAAAATTCTCGCTCTCCCATCTTATTCTCTTTATTCATTCATTTACTAACATCTCATCTCACATCTCAACCATCCTCACAGTTGTGTCTCTTCCATTATATTACATTCTTTGTCTACCCCTCTTCTTCTACTCACAAAGGGATCCCTATACTGTAGTATAAAGGATCCATATTATTATTATTATTTTTTCTGTGCCCTCTTCTTTGTCATATGAGCAGGAGCAAGGACAAGAATATTCTTGTTGAAGCAGATCCAGAACCTGAAAGGACTCTGAAGAGAAAATTAAGAGAAGCTAAATTACAACAATCCAGAAATAACCTTTCAGAAATTTTTGAACAGGAAGAGGAGATGGCAGCCGAAAATAATAATAATGTAAGGAAGATGCTTGGTGACTTTACTGCACCTAATTCCAATTTACATGGAAGAAGCATCTCCATTCCTGCCATTGGAGCAAACAACTTTGAGCTGAAACCTCAATTAGTTTCTCTGATGCAGCAGAACTGCAAGTTTAATGGACTTCCATCTGAAGATCCTTTTCAGTTCTTAACTGAATTCTTGCAGATATGTGATACTGTTAAGACTAATGAAGTAGATCCTGAAGTCTACAGGCTCATGCTTTTCCTTTTTGCTGTAAGAGACAGAGCTAGATTATGGTTGGATTCTCAACCCAAAGACAGCCTGAACGCTTGGGATAAGCTGGTCACGGCTTTCTTAGCCAAGTACTTTCCTCCTCAAAAGCTGAGCAAGCTTAGAGCTGATGTTCAAACCTTCAGACAGAAAGAAGGTGAATCCCTCTATGAAGCTTGGGAAAGATACAAACAGTTGACCAAAAAGTGTCCTTCTGACATGCTTTCAGAATGGACCATCCTGGATATATTCTATGATGGTTTATCTGAGCTATCAAAGATGTCACTGGACACTTCTGCAGGTGGATCCATTCACCTAAAGAAAACGCCTGCAGAAGCTCAAGAACTCATTGACATGGTTGCTAATAACCAGTTCATGTACACTTCTGAAAGGAATCCTGTGAGTAATGGGACGCCTATGAAGAAGGGAGTTCTTGAAGTTGATACTCTGAATGCCATATTAGCTCAGAATAAAATATTGACTCAGCAAGTCAATATGATCTCTCAGAGTCTGCATGGAATGCAAGCTGCATAGAACAGTACTCAAGAGGCATCTTCTGAAGAAGAAGCTTATGATCCTGAAAACCCTGCAATAGCAGAGGTAAATTACTTAGGTGAACCTTATGGAAACACCTATAACTCATCATGGAGTAATCATCCAAATTTCTCATGGAAGGATCAAAAGCCTCAACAAGGCTTTAATAATGGTGGAAGAAACAGGTTTAACAATAATAAACCTTTTCCATCATCCACTCAGCAACAGACAGAGAACTCTGAACAAAATGCTTCTAATTTAGCAAATCTAGTCTCTGATCTGTCCAAGGCCACTGTGAGTTTCATGAATGAAACAAGGTCTTCCATTAGAAATTTGGAAGCACAAGTGGGCCAGCTGAGTAAAAGGATCACTGAAATCCCTCCCAGTACTCTCCCAAGCAATACAGAAGAGAATCCAAAAGGAGAGTGCAAGGCCATTGACATAAGCAAAATGGCCGAACCCAATGAGGGAGAGGAGGACGTGAATCCCAAGGAGGAAGACCTCCTGGGACGTCCAGTGGTCAATAAGGAGCTTCCCTCTGAGGAACCAAAGGACTCTGAGGCTCATCTAGAGACCATAGAGATTCCATTGAACCTCCTTATGCCCTTCATGAGCTCTGATGAGTATTCCTCTTCTGAAGAGAATGAGGATGTTACTGACAAGCAAACTGCCAAGTTTCTTGGTGCAATCATGAAGCTGAATGCCAAATTATTTGGCATTGATACTTGGGAAGTTGAACCCCCCTTGTTCATCAATGAGCTAAGTGACCTGGATCAACTGACATTGCCTCAGAAGAGACAGGATCCTGGAAAGTTCATAATACCCTGTACCATAGGCACCATAATCTTTAAGGCTCTGTGTGACCTTGGTTCAGGAATAAACCTCATGCCCCTCTCTGTAATAGAGAAACTGAGAATCTATAGGGTGCAAGCTGCTAAAATCTCATTAGAGATGGCAGACAGTTCAAGAAAACAGGCTTATGGACAAGTAGAGGACGTGTTAGTAAAGGTTGAAGGCCTTTACATCCCTGCTGATTTCATAGTCCTGGATACTGGAAAGGAAGAGGATGAATCCATCATCCTAGGAAGACCTTTCCTGGCCACAGCAAGAGCTGTGATTGATGTTGACAGAGGTGAAATAGTCCTTCAATGGAATGAGGACTCCCTTGTGTTTAAAACTCAAGGATCTCCCTCTGCAACCATGGAGAGGAAGCAGAAAAAGCTTCTCTCAAAGCAGAGTCAACCAGAGTTCCCACAGTCAAACTCTAAGTTTGGTGTTGAACTCCCATATCCAAACTCTAAGTTTGGTGTTGGAGAGTCTCAACAAAGCTCTGCACATCTGTGAGGCTCCATGAGAGCCCACTGTCAAGCTATTGACATTAAAGAAGCGCTTGTTGGGAGGCAACCCAATTCTTATTTATCTAACTATATTTTTCTTAGTTATATGTCTTTGTAGGTTCATGATCATGTGGAGTCACAAAATAAATATAAAAACTGAAAACGGAATCAAAAACAGCAGAAGAAAAATCACACCCTGGAGGAGCATCTGTCTGGCGTTCAGCGCCAGAACAGAGCATGGTTCTGGCGCTGAACGCCCAAAATGGGCAGCTTCTGGGCGCTGAACGCCAGAACAGGCATGATTCTGGCATTCAACGCCAGAAATGGCACACAAATGGGCGTTGAACGCCCAAAATGGCCACCAACCTGGCGCTGAACGCCCAGAGTTGGGTACAAAGGCATTTTTACATGTTTAATGGGTGCAGGGATGTAAATCCTTGAACACCTCAGGATCTGTGGACCCCACAGGATCCACTCAGGATCTGTGGACCCCACAGGATCCTCACCTACCTCCACTCACTTTTTTTCACCACTCTCTTTCACACAACCCCATAAACACTCTTCCCCAAAAACCCTTCACCAATCACCTCAAACTCTCTTCCCCATCACCTCTTCACCACTCACATCCATCCACTCTTCCCCATAAACCTACCTCATAAACTCCACCTACCTTCAAAATTCAAAACCAATTTCCCACCCAAACCCACCCATATGGCCGAACCTTAACCCCCCTCCCTTCCCTATATAAAGCCCTCCATTCTTCATCAAATTCACACAACACACCCCTCTACACCCTTCTTGGTCGAAACCACATCTCCCTCTCCCTCTCCATATTTCTTCTTCTTCTTCTTCTATTCTTTTGTTTATTGCTCGAGGGCGAGCAATATTCTAAGTTTGGTGTGGTAAAAGCATAGCTTTTTTGTTTTTCCATTACCATTGATGGCATCTAAGACCGGAGAATCCTCTAGAAGAGGGAAAGGGAAGACAAAAGCTTCCACATCCGAGTCATGGGAGATGGAAAGGTTCATCTCCAAAGCCCATCAAGACCACTTCTATGATGTTGTGGCCAAGAAGAAGGTGATCCCTGAGGTCCCTTTCAAACTCAAAAGAAATGAGTATCCGGAGATCCGACATAAAATTCAAAGAAGAGGTTGGGAAGTTCTAACAAATCCCATCCAACAAGTCGGCATCCTAATGGTTCAAGAGTTCTATGCCAATGCATGGATCACCAAGAACCATGATCAAAGTAAGAACCCGGATACAAAGAACCATGTTACAATGGTTCGGGGGAAACACTTAGATTTTAGTCCGGAGAATGTGAGGTTGACGTTTAACTTGCCCATGATGCAAGGAGATGAACGCCCCTACACTAGAAGGGTCAACTTTAATCAAAGGTTGGACCAGGTCCTTATGGACATATGCGTGGAAGGAGCTCAATGGAAGATTGACTCCAAGGGCAAGCCGGTTCAACTAAGAAGATTGGACCTCAAGCCTGTAGCTAGAGGATGGTTGGAGTTCATTCAATGCTCAATCATTCCCACTAGCAACCGGTCTGAAGTTACTATAGACTGAGCCATCATGATCCATAGCATCATGATTGGAGAAGAGGTGGAAGTTCATGAGATTATACCTCAAGAACTCTACAAGGTGGCTGACAAGTCCTCCACTATGGCAAGGTTAGCCTTTCCTCACCTCATCTGCCACCTATGCAATTCGGCTGGGATTGACATAGAGGGAGATATCCTCATTAAAGAGGACAAGCCCATCACTAAGGAAAAGATGGAGCAAGCAAGAGAGCCCATTCATGGAGCTCAAGAGGCGTATGAAGCTCATCACCATGAGATCCCGGAGATGCCTCAAATGCACTTTCCTCCACAAAACTATTGGGAGCAATTCAACACCTCCCTAGGAGAATTGAGTTCCAATATGGGACAACTAAGGGTGGAACATCAAGAGCACTCCATCATGCTTCATGAAATAAGAGAAGATCAAAAAGCAATGAGGGAGGAGCAACAAAGACAAGGAAGAGACATAGAAGAGCTCAAGGACATCATTGGTTCCTCAAGAAGGAAACGCCACCATCACTAAGGTGGATTCATTCCTTGTTCTTCTTTCTTCTATTTTTCGTTTTCTATGTTATGTGCCCATCTATGTTTTTGTCTTCATTACATGATCATTAGTAGTAGTAATTATGTCTTAAAGTTATGAATGTCCTATGAATCCATCACCTCTCTTAAATGAAAAAATGTTTTAATTCAAAAGAACAAGAAGTACATGAGTTTCGAATTTATCCTTGAACTTAGTTTAATTATATTGATGTGGTGACAATGCTTCTTGTTTTCTGAATGTATGCTTGAACAGTGCATATGTCTTTTGAAGTTGTTGTTTAAGAATGTTAAATATGTTGGCTCTTGAAAGAATGATGACTAGGAGACATGTTATTTGATAATCTAAAAAATCATAAAAATGATTCTTGAAGCAAGAAAAAGCAGCAAAGAACAAAGCTTGCAGAAAAAAAAAATAGGCGAAAAAAAAAATATAGAAAGAAAAAGAAAAATCAAGCAGAAAAAGCCAAAAGCTCTTAAAACCAAGAGGCAAGAGCAAAAAGCCAATAACCCTTAAAACCAAAAGGAAAGGGCAATAAAAAGGATCCCAAGGCTTTGAGCATCAGTGGATAGGAGGGCCTAAAAGGAATAAAATCCTGGTCTAAGCGGCTAAACCAAGATGTCCCTAACCATGTGCTTGTGGCGTGAAGGTGTCAAGTGAAAACTTGAGACTGAGCGGTTAAAGTCAAGGTCCAAAGCAAAAAAAGAGTGTGCTTAAGAACCCTGAACACCTCTAATTGGGGACTTTAGCAAAGCTGAGTCACAATCTGAAAAGGTTCACCCAATTATGTGTCTGTGGCATTTATGTATCCGGTGGTAATACTGGAAAACAAAGTGCTTAGGGCCACGGCCAAGACTCATAAAGAAGCTGTGTTCAAGAATCATCATACTGAACTAGGAGAGTCAATAACACTATTCGAAATCTGAAGTTCTTATAGATGCCAATCATTCTGAACCTCAATGGATAGAGTGAGATGCCAAAACTATTCAAGAGGCAAAAAAAGCTATAAGTCCCGCTCATTTGATTGGAGCTATGTTTCATTGATAGTTTGGAATTTATAGTATATTCTCTTCTTTTTATCCTATTTGATTTTCAGTTGCTTGGGGACAAGCAACAATTTAAGTTTGGTGTTGTGATGAGCGGATAATTTATACGCTTTTTGGCATTGTTTTTAGTATGTTTTTAGTTGGATCTAGTTACTTTTAGGGATGTTTTCATTAGTTTTTATGTTAAATTCACATTTCTGGACTTTACTATGAGTTTGTGTATTTTTCTGTGATTTCAGGTATTTTTTGGCTAAAATTGAAAGACTTGAGCAAAAATCAGATTCAGAGGTTGAACAAGGACTGCTGATGCTGTTGGATTCTGACTTCCCTGCACTCAAAATGGATTTTCTGGAGCTACAGAACTCGAAATGGCGCGCTTCCAATTGCGTTGGAAAGTAGACATATAGGGCTCTCCAGAAATAAATAATAGTCTATACTTTGGCCAAGAATAGACGACGTAAACTGGCGTTCAACGCCAGCTCTCTTCCCAAATCTGGCGTCCAGCGCCAGAAAAGGAGCCAAAACCAGAGTTGAACGCCCAAACTGGCACAAAAACTGGCGTTCAACTCCAAGGAGGACCTCTAAACGTGCAATACTCAAGCTCAGCCCAAACACACACCAAGTGGGCCCCGGAAGTGGATTTATGCATCAATTACTTACTCATGTAAACCCTAGTAGCTAGTTTATTATAAATAGGACCTCTTACTATTGTATTAGGGATCTTTGGATTATCTTTTGATCCTTTGATCATCTTTGAATGCCTGGTTCTTAGATCAGAGGGGCTGGCCATCTCGGCCATGCCTGGACCTTTCACTTATGTAATTTTAACGGTAGAGTTTCTACACTCCATAGATTAAGGTGTGGAGCTCTGCTGTTCCTCAAAGATTAATGCAAAGTACTACTGTTTTCTATTCAATTCATCTTATTTCTCTTCTAAGATATCCATTCGCACCCAAGAACGTGATGAAGGTGATGATTATGTGTGACGCTTATCACCATTCTCCCCTATGAACACGTGCCTGACAAACACTTCTGTTCTACATGAAATAAGCTAGAATGAATATCTCTTAGATCTCCTAACCAGAATCTTCGTGGCGTAAGCTAGAATGATAGCGGCATTCAAGAGAATCCGGAAAGTCTAAACCTTGTCTGTGGTATTCCGAGTAGGATTCAATGATTGGATGACTGTGACGAGCTTCAAACTCGCGAGTGCTGGGCGTTAGTGACAGACGCAAAAGGAGGGTGAATCCTATTCCAGCATGATCGAGAACCGACAGATGATTAGCCGTGCTGTGACAGAGCATGTGAGAACATTTTTCACTGAGATGAGGGGATGTAGCCACTGACAACGGTGATGCCCTTGCATAAAGCCAGCCATGGAAAGGAGTAAGATTGATTGGATGAAGATAGCAGGAAAGCAGAGGTTTAGAGGAATGAGAAGCATCTCTATTCGCTTATCTGAAATTCTCACCAGTGATTTACATAAGTATTTCTATCCCTATTCTATTATTTATTATTCGAAAACATCATTATCAATTTATATCTGCCTGACTGAGATTTGCAAGGTGACCATAGCTTGCTTCATACCAACAATCTCCGTGGGATTCGACCCTTACTCACGTAAGGTATTACTTGGACGACCCAGTGCACTTGCTGGTTAGTTGTATCGAAGTTGTGAACCATGGTATTGGCACCATGTTCTTGGCGCCATTGCCAGGGAAAGAAAGAGCCATGAATTTTACATTATTAAAGTGTAATCACGATTACGCGTACCAAGTTGCTCACGTTGCCAGGGATTGTTCGAGCCTGAACATCACAATTTCGTGCACCAAGTTTTTGGCGCCGTTGCCGGGGATTGTTTGAGTTTGGACAACTGACGGTTCATCCTGTTGCTCAGATTAGGTAATTTTCTTTTTATTTTCTTTTCAAAAAAATTTCTCAAAAATTTTTCAAAATTTTCTCATCTATTTTCGAAAAAAAAATTTAAAAATGTTTTCAAAAATTTATTCAAAATTTTTAAAGAATGAATTCTAGTGTTTCATGAAGCATGTGAAGCCTGGCTGGCTGTAAAGCCATGTCTAAATTCTTTTGGACTGAGGCTTCCACCCATCAGCTCTTATACGACTGTAGGGTATGTCAGGCATGTCATGTCTGAATTACATGCTGAAGCTTGGCTGGCCATTGGCCATGTCTAGTGTTTTGGACCGGAGCTTTCATGGAAAGCTTGGCTGGCTCATGAGCCATGTCTAATTCTTGGACTGAAGCTTTAGACTAAGAATGCAAGATTCCTGGAATTCATGTTAAAAATTTTGGAATCCTTATTTTTTCTTTTTCATATAATTTTCGAAAAAATCCAAAAAAAATTAGAAAATCATAAAAATCAAAAATATTTTTCTGTTTCTTGTTTGAGTCTTGAGTCATATCATAAGTTTGGTGTCAATTGCATATGCATCTTGCATTTTTCGAAAATTCATGCATTCATAGTGTTCTTCATGATCTTCAAGTTGTTCTTGGTAAGTCTTCTTATTTGATCTTGATGTTTTCTTGTTTTGCATCTTTAGTTGTTTTTCATGTGCATTTTTCGTTTGTTAGAGTCTAAACATGAAAGATTTCTAAGTTTGGTGTCTTACATGTTTTCTTTGCATTAAAAATTTTTCAAAAATGTGTTCTTGATGTTCATCATGATCTTCATAATGTTCTTGGTGTTCATCTTGACATTCATAGCATTATTGCATGCATTCATTGTTTTGATCTAAAAATTTCATGCATTGCATAATTTTCATGTTTTTCATAAAAATTTCAAAAATTAAAAAAATATCTTTCCCTTTTTTCTCTCATCAAATTCGAAAATTGAGTTGACTTTTTCAAAAATTTTTAAAAATCAAGTTGTTTCTTATGAGTCAAATCAAATTTTCAATTTGAAAATCTTATCTTTTTCAAAATCTTTTTCAAAAATCAAATCTTTTTCAAAATTCTTAGTTATTTTCAAAAATTTCAAAAATATTTTTCAAAAATCTTTTTCTTATTTTTGTATTAAATTTTCGAAAATAACATAAACAATTAATGTTTTGATTCAAAAATTTCAAGTTTGTTACTTACTTGTTAAGAAAGATTCAAACTTTAAGTTCTAGAATCATATCTTGTGATTTCTTGTGAATCAAGTCATTAATTGTGATTTTAAAAATCAAATCTTTTTCAAAAAAAAAAACTAATTTTTATCATATCTTTTCAAAAATATCTTCTTATCTTATCTTTTTCAAAAATATGATTTCAAAATATCTTTTCTAACCTCCTAACTTCTTATCTTTTCAAAATTTGTTTCAACTAACTAACTAACTTTTTGTTTGTTTCTTAACTTTTTCAAAACTACCTAACTAACTCTCTCTCTCTCTAATTTTCGAAAATATCTTCCCTCTTTTTCAAAAATTTCTTTTTAATTAACTAATTATTCTTATTTTTATTTTTAATTTTAAAAAAAAATTTCGAAAAAATACAAACATTTTTCAAAAACCATTTTCGAAAATCACTAACTCTTTTTCAAAAATATTTTTCGAAAATTATCCCTCCCCCATCTTATTCTATTTATTCATTCATATCCTAACAGCTCATCTCACATCTCTGCCATCCTCACAGTTGTGTTTCTTCCATTATATTACATTCTTTGTCTCCCCCTCTTCTTCTACTCACACAGGGATCCCTATACTGTGGTATAAAGGATCCATATTATTATTATTATTTTTTCTGTGCCCTCTTCTTTGTCATATGAGCAGGAGCAAGGATAAGAACATTCTTGTGAAAGCAGATCCAGAACCTGAAAGGACTCTGAAGAGAAAATTAAGAGAAGCTAAAATACAACAATCCAGAGATAACCTTTCAAAAATTTTTGAACAGGAAGAGGAGATGGCAGCCGAAAATAATAATAATGTAAGGAAGATGCTTGGTGACTTTACTGCACCTAATTCCAATTTACATGGAAGAAACATCTCCATTCCTGCCATTGGAGCAAACAACTTTGAGCTGAAACCTCAATTAGTTTCTCTGATGCAGCAGAACTGCAAGTTTCATGGACTTCCATCTGAAGATCCTTTTCAGTTCTTAACTGAATGCTTGCAGATATGTGATACTGTTAAGACTAATGGAGTAGATCCTGAAGTCTACAGGCTCATGCTTTTCCCTTTTGCTGTAAGAGACAGAGCTAGATTATGGTTGGATTCTCAACCCAAAGATAGCCTGAACTCTTGGGATAAGCTGGTCACGGCTTTCTTAGCCAAGTACTTTCCTCCTCAAAAGCTGAGCAAGCTTAGAGCTGATGTTCAAACCTTCAAACAGAAAGAAGGTGAATCCCTCTATGAAGCTTGGGAAAGATACAAACAGTTGACCAAAAAGTGTCCTTCTGACATGCTTTCAGAATGGACCATCCTGGATATATTCTATGATGGTTTATCTGAGCTATCAAAGATGTCACTGGACACTTCTGCAGGTGGATCCATTCACCTAAAGAAAACGTCTGCAGAAGCTCAAGAACTCATTGACATGGTTGCTAATAACCAGTTCATGTACACTTCTGAAAGGAATCCTGTGAGTAATGGGACGCCTATGAAGAAGGGAGTTCTTGAAGTTGATACTCTGAATGCCATACTGGCTCAGAACAAAATATTGACTCAGCAAGTCAATATGATCTCTCAGAGTCTGCATGGAATGCAAGCTGCATCCAACAGTACTCAAGAGGCTTCTTATGCAGAAGAAGCTTATGATCCTGAAAACCCTGCAATAGCAGAGGTGAATTACTTAGGTGAACCTTATGGAAACACCTATAACTCATCATGGAGAAATCATCCAAATTTCTCATGGAAGGATCAAAAGCCTCAACAAGGCTTTAATAATGGTGGAAGAAACAGGTTTAGCAATAGCAAGCCTTTTCCATCATCCACTCAGCAACAGACAGAGAACTCTGAACAAAATACTACTAATTTAGCAAATTTAGTCTCTGATCTATCTAAGGCCACTGTAAGTTTCATGAATGAAACAAGATCTTCCATTAGAAATCTAGAAGCACAAGTGGGCCAGCTGAGTAAAAGGATCACTGGAATCCCTCCCAGTACTCTCCCAAGCAATGCAGAAGAGAATCCAAAAGGAGAGTGCAAGGCCATTGACATAAGCACTATGGCCGAACCCACAAGGGGAGTGGAGGACGTGAATCCCAAGGAGGAAGACCTCCTGGGACGTCCAGTGACCAATAAGGAGCTTCCCTCTGAGGAACCAAAGGAATCTGAGGCTCATCTAGAGACCATAGAGATTCCACTGAACCTCCTTATGCCCTTCATGAGCTCTGATGAGTATTCCTCTTCTGAAGAGAATGAGGATATTACTGAAGAGCAAACTACCAAGTTTCTTGGTGCAATCATGAAGCTGAATGCCAAATTATTTGGCATTGATACTTGGGAAATTGAACCTCCCTTGTTCATCAATGAACTAAGTTATCTGGATCAACTGACATTGCCTCAGAAGAGACAGGATCCTGGAAAGTTCATAATACCCTGTACCATAAGCACCATGATCTTTAAGGCTCTATGTGACTTTGGTTCAGGAATAAACCTCATGCCCCTCTCTGTAATAGAGAAACTGGGAATCTATGGGGTGCAAGCTGCTAAAATCTCATTAGAGATGGCAGACAGTTCAAGAAAACAGGCTTATGGACAAGTAGAGGACGTGTTAGTAAAGGTTGAAGGCCTTTACATCCCTGCTGATTTCATAGTCCTGGATACTGGAAAGGAAGAGGATGAATCCATCATCCTAAGAAGACCTTTCCTGGCCACAGCAAGAGCTGTGATTGATGTTGACAGAGGTGAACTAGTCCTTCAATGGAATGAGGACTCCCTTGTGTTTAAAACCCAAGGATCTCCCTCTGCAACCATGGAGAGGAAGCAGAAAAAGCTTCTCTCACAGCAGAGTCAACCAGAGCCCCCACAGTCAAACTCTAAGTTTGGTGTTGGGAGGCCACAACCAAACTCTAAGTTTGGCGTTGAACTCCCATATCCAAACTCTAAGTTTGGTGTTGGAGGGTCTCAACAATGCTCTGAACATCTGTGAGGCTCCATGAGAGCCCACTGTCAAGCTATTGACATTAAAGAAGCGCTTGTTAAGAGGCAACCCAATTTTTATTTATCTAACTATATTTTTCTTAGTCATATGTCTTTATAGGTTCATGATCATGTGGAGTCACAAAATAAACAAAAAAATCAAAAACGGAATCAAAAACAGCAGAAGAAAAATCACACCCTGGAGGAGCATCTGTCTGGCGTTCAAACGCCAGAACAGAGCATGGTTCTGGCGCTCAACGCCCAAAATGGGCAGCTTCTGGGTGCTGAATGCCAGAAATGGCAACAAATGGGCGTTGAACGCCCAAAATGGGCACCAACCTGGCGCTGAACGCCCAGAGTTGTGTGCAAGGGCATTTTACATGCCTAAATTGGTGCAGGGATGTAAATGCCTTGACACCTCAGGATCTGTGGACCCCACAGGATCATCTCAGGATCTGTGGACCCCACAGGATCATCTCAGGATCTGTGGACCCCACAGGATCCCCACCTACCTCATCATCTTTCTTTCCATTCATGATCATCCCTTCTGTTTTCCATTTACCACTCACATCCATACACCTACTAACTTCAAATTCAACATCTCTCTCCCACCCAATCCCACCCATATGGCCGAATACACACATCCATCCATCTCCTCCATATCTTCTTCTTCTTCTTCTTCTATTCTTTCTTCTTTTGCTCGAGGACGAGCAATATTCTAAGTTTGGTGTGGTAAAAGCATAGCTTTTTTGTTTTTTTCCATAACCATTGATGGCACCTAAGGCCAGAGAAACCTCTAGAAAGAGGAAAGGGAAGACAAAAGCTTCCATCAAGGGTCTATAGCTCAGTGGTAGAACATTTGACTGCAAATCAAGAGATCCCTGAGATACCTCAGGGGATATATTTTCTTCCACACAATTATTGGAAGCAACAAAGGGGGGAACATCAAGAGCACTCCATCATCCTTCATGAAATAAGAGAAGATCAAAAAGCAATGAGGGAGGAGCAACAAAGACAAGGAAGAGACATAGAAGAGCTCAAGGACATCATTGGTTTCTCAAGAAGGAAACGCCACCATCACTAAGGTGGATTCATTCCTTGTTCTCACTTTCTCTGTTTTTCGTTTTCTATGTTATGTGCTTATCTATGTTTGTGTCTTCATTACATGATCATTAGTAGTTAGTAACTATGTCTTAAAGTTATGAATGTCCTATGAATCCATCACCTCTCTTAAATAAAAACTGTTTTAATTTAAAAGATCAAGAAGTACACGAGTTTCGAATTTATCCTTGAACTTAGCTTAATTATATTGATGTGGTGACAATGCTTCTTGTTTTCTGAATGTATGCTTGAACAGTGCATATGTCTTTTGAAGTTGTTGTTTAAGAATGTTAAATATGTTGGCTCTTGAAAGAATGATGACTAGGAGATATGTTATTTGATAATCTGAAAAATCATAAAAATGATTCTTGAAGCAAGAAAAAGCAGCAAAGAACAAAGCTTGCAGAAAAAAAAATAGGCGAAAAAAAAAAAAAGAAAAAGCAAGCAGAAAAAGCCAAAAGCTCTTAAAACCAAGAGGCAAGAGCAAAAAGCCAATAACCCTTAAAACCAAAAGGAAAGGGCAAATAAAAAGGATTCCAAGGCTTTGAGCATCAGTGGATAGGAGGGCCCAAAAGGAATAAAATCCTGGTCTAAGCGGCTAAACTAAGCTGTCCCTAACCATGTGCTTGTGGCGTGTAGGTGTCAAGTGAAATCTTGAGACTGAGCGGTTAAAGTCAAGGTCCAAAGCAAAAAAAAGGAGTGTGCTTAAGAACCCTGGACACCTCTAATTGGGGACTTTAGCAAAGTTGAGTCACAATCTGAAAAGGTTCACCCAATTATGTGTCTGTGGCATTTATGTATCCGGTGGTAATACTGGAAAACAAAGTGCTTAGGGCCACGGCCAAGACTCATAAAGAAGCTGTGTTCAAGAATCATCATACTGAACTAGGAGAGTCAATAACACTATTCGAAATCTGAAGTTCCTATAGATGCCAATCATTCTGAACCTCAATGGATAAAGTGAGATGCCAAAACTATTCAAGAGGCAAAAAGCTATAAGTCCCGCTCATTTGATTGGAGCTATGTTTCATTGATAGTTTGGAATTTATATTATATTCTCTTCTTTTTATCCTATTTGATTTTCAGTTGCTTGGGGACAAGCAACAATTTAAGTTTGGTGTTGTGATGAGTGGATAATTTATACGCTTTTTGACATTGTTTTTAGTATGTTTTTAGTAGGATCTAGTTACTTTTATGGATGTTTTCATTAGTTTTTATGTTAAATTCACATTTCTGGACTTTACTATGAGTTTGTGTGTTTTTCTGTGATTTCAGGTATTTTCTGGCTGAAATTGAGGGACTTGAGCAAAAATCAGATTCAAGAGGTTGAAGAAGGACTGCTGATGCTGTTGGATTCTGACCTCCCTGCACTCAAAGTGGATTTTCTGGAGCTACAGAACTCGAAATAGCGCGCTTCCAATTGCGTTGGAAAGTAGACATCCAGGGCTTTCCAGCAATATATAATAGTCCATACTTTGGCCAAGAATAGACGACGTAAACTGGCGTTCAACGCCAGCTCTCTGCCCAAATCTGGCGTCCAGCGCCAGAAAAGGATCCAAAACCAGAGTTGAACGCCCAAACTGGCACAAAAACTGGCGTTCAACTCCACAAATGGCTTCTGCACGTGCAACACTCAAGCTCAGCCCAAACACACACCAAGTGGGCCCAGGAAGTGGATTTATGCATCAATTACTTACTCATGTAAACCTTAGTGACTAGTTTATTATAAATAGGACCTTTTACTACAGTATTAGGCATCTTTGGATTACCTTATGATCCTTTGATCACGTTTTAGGGAGCTGGCCATCTCGGCCATGCCTGGACCTTCACTTATGTATTTTTAACGGTAGAGTTTCTACACTCCATAGATTAAGGTGTGGAGCTCTGCTGTTCCTCAAAGATTAATGCAAAGTAGTACTGTTTTCTATTCAATTCTTCTTATTTCGCTTCTAAGATATCCATTCGCACCCAAGAACGTGATGAAGGTGATGATTATGTGTGACGCTCATCATCCTTCTCCCTTATGAACGCGTGCCTGACAAATACTTTTGTTCTACATGAAATAAGCTAGAATGAGTATCTCTTAGATCTCCTAACCAGAATCTTCGTGGCGTAAGCTAGAATGATGGCGGCATTCAAGAGAATCCGGAAAGTCTAAACCTTGTCTGTGGTATTCCGAGTAGGATTCAATGATTGAATGACTGTGACGAGCTCCTAACTCGTGATTGCAGGGCGTTAGTGACAGACGCAAAAGGATAGTAAATCCTATTCCAGCATGATCGAGAACCGACAGATGAATAGCCGTGCCATGACAGGGTGCGTGAGCATATTATTCACTGAGAGGATAAGATGAAGCCATTGACAAGGGTGATGCCTCCAGACGATTAGCCGTGTCGTGACAGGGCATTGGATCATTTTCCCGAGAGATGACCGAAAGTAGCCGTTGACAGTGGAGATGTATCACATAAAGCCAGCCATGGAAAGGAGTAAGACTGATTGGATGAAGATAGTAGGAAAGCAGAGGTTCAGAGGAACGAAAAGCATCTCCATTCGCTTATCTGAAATTCCTACCAATGAATTACATAAGTACCTCTATCCCTATTCTATTATTTATTATTCGAAAACATCATTATCAATTTATATCTGCCTGACTGAGATTTGCAAGGTGACCATAGCTTGCGTCATACCAACAATCTCCGTGGGATTCGACCCTTACTCACGTAAGGTATTACTTGGACGACCCAGTGCACTTGCTGGTTAGTTGTATCGAAGTTGTGAACCATGGTATTGGCACCATGTTCTTGGCGCCATTGCCAGGGAAAGAAAGAGCCATGAATTTTACATAATTAAAGTGTAATCACGATTACGCGTACCAAGTTGCTCACGTTGCCAGGGATTGTTCGAGCCTGGACATCACAATTTCGTGCACCACAGTGCATATGTCTTTTGAAGTTGTTGTTTAAGAATGTTAAATATGTTGGCTCTTGAAAGAATGATGACTAGGAAACATGTTATTTGATAATCTGAAAAATCATAAAAATGATTCTTGAAGCAAGAAAAAGCAGCAAAGAACAAAGCTTGCAGAAAAAAAATTAGGCGAAAGAAAAAGAAAAAGCAAGCAGAAAAAGCCAAAAGCTCTTAAAACCAAGAGGCAAGAGCAAAAAGCCAATAACCCTTAAAACCAAAAGGCAAGGGCAAATAAAAAGGATCCCAAGGCTTTGAGCATCAGTGGATAGGAGGGCCTAAAGGAATAAAATCCTGGTCTAAGCGGCTAAACCAAGCTGTCCCTAACCATGTGCTTGTGGCGTGCAGGTGTCAAGTGAAAACTTGAGACTGAGCGGTTAAAGTCAAGGTTCAAAGCAAAAAAAGAGTGTGCTTAAGAACCCTGGACACCTCTAATTGGGGACTTTAGCAAAGCTGAGTCACAATCTGAAAAGGTTCACCCAATTATGTGTCTGTGGCATTTATGTATCCGGTGGTAATACTGGAAAACAAAGTGCTTAGGGCCACGGCCAAGACTCATAAAATAGCTGTGTTCAAGAATCATCATACTGAACTAGGATAATCAATAACACTATCTGAACTCTGAGTTCCTATAGATGCCAATCATTCTGAACCTCAATGGATAAAGTGAGATGCCAAAACTATTCAAGAGGCAAAAAGCTATAAGTCCCGCTCATTTGATTGGAGCTATGTTTCATTGATAGTTTGGAATTTATAGTATATTCTCTTCTTTTTATCCTATTTGATTTTTAGTTGCTTGGGGACAAGCAACAATTTAAGTTTGGTGTTGTGATGAGCGGATAATTTATACGCTTTTCAGCATTGTTTTTAGTATGTTTTTAGTAGGATCTAGTTACTTTTAGGGACGTTTTCGTTAGTTTTTATGTTAAATTCACATTTCTGGACTTTACTATGAGTTTTTGTGTTTTTCTGTGATTTCAGGTATTTTCTGACTAAAATTGATGGACTTGAGCAAAAATTAGATTCAGAGGTTGAAGAAGGACTGCTGATGCTGTTGGATTCTGACCTCCCTGCACTCAAAGTGGAGTTTCTGGAGCTACAGACCTCGAAATGGCACGCTTTCAATTGCGTTGGAAAGTAGACATCCAGGGATTTCCATCAATATATAATAGTCCATACTTTGGCCAAGAATAGACGACTCAAACTGGCGTTCAACGCCAGCTCTCTGCCCAATTCTGGCGTCTAGCGCCAGAAAAGGATCCAAAACCAGAGTTGAACGCCCAAACTGGCACAAATGCTGGCGTTCAGCTCCAAGAAGGACCTCTACACGTGCAACACTCAAGCTCAGCCCAAGCACACACCAAGTTGGCCCCAGAAGTGGATTTATGCATCAATTACTTATTTCTGTAAACCCTAGTGACTAGTTTATTATAAATAGGACCTTTTACTATTGTATTAGACATCTTTGGACGCCTGGTTCTTAGATCAGAGGGGCTGGCCATTCGGCCATGCCTGGACCCTTCACTTATGTATTTTTAACGGTAGAGTTTCTACACTCCATAGATTAAGGTGTGGAGCTCTGCTGTTCCTCAAAGATTAATGCAAAGTACTACTGTTTTCTATTCAATTCATCTTATTTCGCTTCTAAGATATTCATTCGCACTTCAACCTGAATGTGATGAACGTGACAATCATCATCATTCCCCATGAACGCGTGCCTGACAACCACTTCCGTTCTACTTTCGATTGAATGAGTGTCTCTTAGATCTCTTAACCAGAATCTTCGTGGTATAAGCTAGAATGATGGCGGCATTCAAGAGAATCCGGAAAGTCTAAACCTTGTCTGTGGTATTCTGAGTAGGATTCAATGATTGAATGACTGTGACGAGCTTCAAACTCGCGATTGCTGGGCGTAGTGACAGACGCAAAAGGATAGTAAATCCTATTCCAGTATGATCGAGAACCGACAGATGAATAGCCGTGCCGTGACAGGGTGCGTTGACCATGTTCACTGAGAGGATAGGATGTAACCATTGACAAGGGTGATGCCTCCAGACGATTAGCCGTGCCGTGACATTGCATTTGGATTATTTTCCCGAGAGAAGACCGAAAGTAGCCATTGACAATGGTGATGCATTACATAAAGCCAGCCATGGAAAGGAGTAAGACTGATTGGATGAAGACAGCAGGAAAGCAGAGGTTCAGAGGAACGAATGCATCTCTATGCGCTTATCTGAAATTCTCACCAATGATTTACATAAGTATTTCTATCCTTACTTTATTATTAATTTCGAAAACCCCATTACTATTTTATATCTGCCTGACTGAGATTTACAAGGTGACCATAGCTTGCTTCATACCAACAATCTCCGTGGGATTCGACCCTTACTCACGTAAGGTATTACTTGGACGACCCAGTGCACTTGCTGGTTAGTTGTGTGAAATTGTGAACCATGGTATTGGCATCATGTTTTTGGCGCTATTACCAGGGAAAGAAAGAGCGATGAATTTTACATAATTAAAGTGCAATCACAATTTCTGCGCACCAAGGTCTCTGGGGCATGGAACGCCAGCTAGGCGGTCCTCTTTGGGCGTTTGGACATTGGTCTCTGCTCTTTGGGCGCTGGACGCTGGAAGGGGGTAGGAAGCTGTCGTTGGATGCCAGTTTTGGTCCTTCTAATCCGAAGCAAGGTATAGACTATTATATATTACTAGAAAGATTTGGAAGTCAGCTTTCCAAAGCCGTTAAGAGCGCTCTATTTGTACTTCTGCAGCTCCAGAAAAGCTCTTCCAAATGCAGGCAAGTCAGATCTAGACAGCATCTGTAGTGCTTTCTCTGTCTCTGAATGAGACTTCTGCTCCAGCTCCTCAATTTCAGCCAGAAAATACCTAAAATTGTACAAAAACACAAAAACTCACAGTAGAATCCAAAAATGTGAATTTAACACTAAAACCTATAAAAACTTAATGAAAACTAAATAAAAACTATATGAAAGTGATGCAAAAAAGCGTATAAAATATCCGCTCATCACAACACCAAACTTAAACCGTTGCTTGTCCCCAAGCAACTAAAAACACAGTAGGATAAAAAAGAAAATTAAGATACAATAAATTTCTAAGTTTCAAATGAAGCTTAGTTACAATCAGATGAGCGGGACCTAGTAGCTTTTTGCTTCTGAATAGTTTTGGCATCTCACTATCCATTGAAACTTAGAGATGTTAGCATCCTTAGGAACTTAGAATCCAGATGATATTATTGACTCTCTTAGTTAAGCTTATTTTGATTCTTGAACACAGTTTTCAGAGTCTTGCCATGACCCTAAGCATTTTGTCTTCCAGTATTACCACCAGATACAATAATGCTACAGACACTTTAACTGGGTGAACTTTTCAGATTGTGACTCAGCTTTGCTAGAGTCCCCAGATAGAGGTGTCCAAAGTTCTTAAGCACACTCTTTTTTCTTTGGGCCACGACTTTAACCGCTCAGTCTCAAACTTTTCACTTGACACCTTCACGCCACAAGCACATGGTTAGGGATAACTTGGTTTAGCCACTTAGGCTAGGATTTTATTCCTTTGGGCCCTCCTATCCACTGATACTCAAAGCCTTGGGTCATTTTATCCTTGCCTTTTGGTTCAAAAAGTTACTGGCTTTTTCAATCTGCCCTATTTTTCCTGCATTTTTGGGCAGTAATGGATTTTTCTACTTTTTCTTTTTTTCTTTTTGTAAATTTTTTTTCACATGCATTTATTTATTCTTTTTTTCTTTTGCAACATGCTTTTTCTTTTGCTTTTTGCTGCTTTTTCTTACTTCAAGAATCAATTTTCAGATTTTTCAGATTATTAATAATATTTTTCCTTTTTCTTATTCTTTCAAGAGCCAACATTCTAAAATTTCAATTTCAAATATGCACCGTTTAATCATACATTCAGAAAACAAAAGCAAATGACACCACATCAAACTAATTAAACTAATCTTATTTTAAACTTGAAATTCATGCATCTCTCAATTTTTTTCAATAAAAATTTTTTATTTAAGCAAGGTGAGAGATATATGGAATATTTTACAACTTTAAGACATCAATGCAAATGATCATGCAACTAGAACAAGAGAACAGATAGATAAAAAGACAGAAAACAGAAAAATAACAAGAAAGAGGTGTAAAGAGAATGAATCCACCTAAATGATGGTGGCTAGTGCTCCTCCTTGAGGATCCAATGTAGTGCTTGATCTTTTCAATGTCACTCCTTTGTCTTTGTTAAGGCGGCTGCACAGGCTTTTGTGCATGCTTCCTAGTTTGCTCCATCCTCTTCTTCCATACGTAGGAGTGGTAGAAGTAAAAAAGCAAAGCTTTTACAACACCAAACTTAAGAGTTTTGCTCGTCCTCGAGCAAAGTAGAGTAGAAGAAGGTGGGGTAGGTGGAGCTTCTGTGGGACCTACAGGTCCTGAGAGGCTAGGAAATCTAGTTTCCCTACTCTCTTGCACTGGCATTTGAATGCTCAGGGGCTGCTCTCTGGCTGGCGTTCAATGCCAGCAATGCTGCCCATGATGGGTATTGAATGCCCAGCAGGGATACCCTGGCTGGCGTTCAACTTTGACACTCCATCCAGAATGTTTTGTTTTCACTGCTGTAAAATTCTATCTCTTGATTGAATGTTGCATATGATCATGACTCTAACAACTGAAAGAAAAACAAAATGAAAGAAAATAAATATAGTTGAGTAAGGTTGGGTTGCCTCCCAACAAGCACTTCTTTAACGTCACTAGCTTGACCTTTACTGTACTTAATTTAGTAACAGTGTTAAGCCTCCTGGCTCTATATCTCCTTTAAGGTAATGCTTAATTCTCTGTCCATTGACAGTGAACCTGTTTTCAAGATCTTTTTCTTGAAGTTCTATGTGTCCGTAAGGTGATACTCTTGTAATCACATACGGTCCCTTCCAGCGGGATTTGAGTTTTCCAAGGAATAATCTGAGCCTTGAGTTGAAGAGTAGAACTTTTTGCCCTGGCTCAATGACTCTAGAAGCTATCTTCCTGTCATGCCACCTCTTTGCCTTTTCCTTATAGATCTTTGCATTCTCAAATGCATCTAAGCGGAATTCATCCAACTCATTTAGCTGGAGCAGCGTTTTTCTCCTGCTACTTTAGCATCGAGGTTGAGGAATCTAATGGCCCAATAGGCCTTGTGTTCTAGTTCCACTGGAAAATGACAGGAGTTCCCAAATACTAACTGATATGGTGAAGTTCCAATGTAGGTTTTGAAAGCTGTTTTGTATGCCCACAAAGCATCATTAAGCTTTCTGGCCCAATCCTTTCTAGAGGCATTTACTGTCCTCTCTAGGATTTAATTTAGTTCTCTATTTGAGACTTCAGCTTTCCCATTGGTTTGGGGATGATACGGTGTTGCTACTTTATGGTGAACTCAGTAACGGCTTAAGACAGAATCCAGCTGTCTGTTGCATAAATGAGTACCTCCATCACTGATTAGTGTCATAGTGACACCAAATCTGCTGAAGATGTTCTTCTGGAGGAACTTCATTACTACTCTTGTGTCATTAGTGGGTGTTGCTATTGCTTCAACCCATTTAAACACATAATCTACTGCCACAAGGATGTAGGTGTTTGAGTATGAACGCGGGAATGGTCCCATGAAATCTATGCCCCATACGTCAAACAACTCAATCTCTAGGATTTCTTATTGAGGCATGCTGTGACCATGAGGAAGATTGCCATCCCTTTGGCAATTATCATAGTTATGGACAAACTCTCTAGAATCCTTAAAGAGAGTAGGCCAGTAAAAGCCACTTTGGAGTACCTTAGTGGCTGTCCGCTCACTTCCAAAGTGTCCTCCATAGTCAGAGCTTTGGCAATGCCATAGAATTCTCTGTGCCTCTTCTTTAGACACACAGCATCAGATTATTCCATCCGAGCATCTTTTAAAGAGATATGGCTCATCCCATAGGTAATATTTTGCATCATGCATGAGTTTCCGGGCTTGCTGCCTGGTAAACTCTTGAGAATGAACTGTATAGCCTTGTAGTTTGCAATGTCTGCAAACCAGGGTACTGTTTAGATGGCATAGAGTTGCTCATCTGGAAAGGATTCGGATATGTCAATGGAGGGAGAAGAAGTCCCTGCTACTGGCTCAATCCGGGACAAGTGATCAGCCACCTGATTTTCTGTCCCCTTTTTTGTCTCTAATTTCTATATCAAACTCTTGCAGGAGTAATACCCATATTATAATTCTAGGTTTAGAATCCTGCTTAGTGTGTAGATACTTTAGAGCAGCATGGTCAGTATAAATAATGACCTTATATCCTACTAGGTAGGATCTGAACTTGTCAATGGCATACACCACTGCAAGTAGCTCCTTTTCTGTAGTAGTGTAGTTTTTCTGTGCATCATTTAATATACGACTAGCATAGTAAATGACATGCAGAAGCTTATCATGTCTCTGACCTAGGACTGCACCAATTGCATGATCACTTGCATCACACATTAGCTCAAATGGCAAGTCCCAATTGGGTGCAGAGATGATAGGAGCAGTGACAAGCTTGGCTTTCAGAGTTTCAAAGGCATGCAGGCACTCTTGGTCAAGGACGAATGAAACATCAGTGGCCAAGAGATTACACAGGGGTTTGGCGATTTTAGAAACATCTTTTATGAACCGCCTGTAGAATCCTGCATGTCCTAGAAAACTTCTGATTGCCTTAACACTAGTAGGTGGAGGCAAGCATTCGATCACTTCTACCTTAGCTTGATCCACCTCTATCCCCTTATTTAGGATCCGATGCCCAAGAACAATGCCTTCAGTTACCATGAAGTGGAATTTCTCCCAGTTTAGAACTAGGTTTGTTTCTTGGCATCTTTTCAGGACCAGGGTCAGATGATCAAGACAAGAGTCAAACGAGTCTCCATATACAAAGAAGATGGATAGCATGCATCTTAGAAAGGTGGTAGGCACATTGCACAGGCCAAATGGCATTCGTCTATAGGCGAACACATCAGATGGACATGTGAATACTGTTTTCTCTTGATCCTGTAGATCTACTCCTATTTGATTGTACTTGGAATATCAATCCAGGAAATAATAAAAAGCATGACCTGCTAATCTTTCTAGCATTTGGTCAATGAAGGGCAAAGGAAAGTGATCTTTCCTGGTGCGTCATTGAGTCTTCTGTAATCAATGCACATACGCCACCCTGTAACTGTCCTTTTTGGGACCAGCTAATTCTTTTCATTGTGAACCACTGTCATTCCTCCCTTCTTAGGAACAACCTGGACAGGGCTCATGATAAACCCATATTTTATGATATATATTATGCTCAATTTAAGTGATTTATTCAACTCTTCACCCACTTATTCATGAAAATTGCATGGTTTTACTTTTCCTTCCTTATTATGTGATATATGTGAAATACATGTTTCCTACGCTCTAGAAATAATTATTTTAATTACCCTTTATTACCATTCGATGCCGTGATTTGTGTGTTGAGTAGATTCAGATCTTCTAAGGCAGGAATGACTTAAAGGATGGAAAAGAAAAATACAAAAATGGAAGGAAAGCACAAAATGGAGTTTTTGAAGAAACTGGCAGCGACACGAACGCATGGACGACGCGGCCGCATGCCTAGCGCGAAAGGCAGCGATGCGAACGCGTGACTGACGCGGACGTGCGCCTTAAGCAGAATGCAGATGATGCGTACGCGTGACCAAAGTGAACGCGTGACAAGGAAAACTCCAGATGACGCAACCGCGTGACCCACGCGGACGCGTGACAGACGCCACGCACCAGAAGTTACAGAAAATGCTCCCAGCAATTTCTGAAACCCTTTTTGGCCCAGATCCAAGTCCAGAAGGCACATATTAAAGGTTATGAAGTGGGGGAATGCATCCATTCATTAGGAAGTCTTCAATTATTCTCCTCTCTCTTAGGTTTTTAGGATTAGAATTCCTCTTAAAGGATTTAGAATTTCAACTCTTCATCAGGTTCAATATTCCTTTTACTTTATATTTCTCTTTTACTTTCAGATATTTTAATGCTATCCTTTAATTACTTATGTTGCCAGATTGGCTTATGAACGCTTTATGTTTAAATTGATTTTCTCTTATTAATGCAATTGAGGTATTTCAGATCATTGATTCTTATTCTTTTCATATTATTGGCTTTAATTGATTAACTAGAAGCTCTTGAGTTATCAACTATCCGTGATTGGTTGTTATGTCGGCTAAATTGACTGGTATTCCACTAACTCTAGTCTTTCCTTAGGAGTTGGCTAGGACTTGGGAATCTAACTAATTAGTTCACTTGACTTTCCCTTGCTTTCATAAGGGTTAACTAAGTGGGATTAACTTCCATTCTCATAGGAGTAACTAGGATAGGACTTCCGAATTTTCATACCTTGCCAAGAGTTTATTTTACAGTTATTTATTTATTTTATTTGTCATTTAAATTACTTGTTCCTTACCTTCAAAACCCCCAATTTACAAAACTCATAACCAGTAATAAGAACACCTCCCTGCAGTTCCTTGAGAAGACGACCCGAGGTTTAAATACTTCGGTTATCAATTTTAAAAGGGGTTTGTTACTTGTGACAACTAAACGTTTGTAAGAAAGGAATTCTTGTCGGTCTAGAAGCTATGCTTACAACGGGAACTTATTTGTGAAAATTCTAGATCGCGCGAGAGTTTCGCTCTTTTAAAATGGTGCCGTTGCCGGGGAACTGCAAACGTGTGCCTTATTATTGGTTATTGTAAATATTTTTCTTTTACTTGTTTATTTGTTTTTGTTTTCTCTTTTTATTTCTATTAGCTACTATGAATTCTCACCCCTCTCGCTTTGAGTTTGGTTCTAATATTGTTGAAGGGAACGGAAGTTATAGCAGGAACATGCATCAGGGTCAGAGCAATCAAAGATGGATGGAGCCAAGAGGATCTGATCAACCCTTTAGGCAACAACACCCTCCAAGATATCATGGACGAGGACCACTATACAATGCATACCAAGCTAATAGACATGGTAGACCACCTTGCAATTACCAACAAGACCCACCCTGTGCTTATAAACCATCCTCTCAACGTAGACTTGAACCACCACACTCACAAGTTCCTTTTCACCATTCACCACCATCTGACCCTTATCCACCACAATCCCAATCCAATTACTCCCAAGAACCACCACATTCTTATTTTGAACCCTCTCCCCCAACTTTTGAAACCTCACACCCACCCCAACCTCCAGTGAATGACAAACTTCGTGTTCTTCTTCAAGGGCAAGCAAAGATAGAAATGGGCGTACTGGAACTCACTACTGCCGTAACTAAGGTAGTAAATTTAATAGCTTCCCGACATCTGTGAACTCGAGGTACTCCCATGGCTGCATGTGGAGAATCAAAAGAAGAGCGTAGCATGAAGGAGACACTAGAGACCTCGGTGGACAATGAGGAGCATGGCTTTGTACTGGAACGAGTAGAGGAAGCCATAATAGTTGTAGAGGAGGAAGTAGTTGAAGATTTAGGAGATGCTGAACCTCCATGGGAATCAAGAACCGTAAAGGATTCCGCTGAGAAGTCTGAAATTGATGCCAAGGAGGACAGTGCACAACCTCCACAGCATATGCCTTGTGAAAAATTGGACACACTACAAGAAAATAAGCTTTCTGCCACGCTTTTAAAGTGTGCCGAAAAGTGCTAAAAAGAGTGCCGACAGCTTTTCGCCACGCTTTTTGAGCTATCGGCACGCTTTTAAAAGGGTCACATCTGCTAGCGTGCCGGTTGATCTATTGCCACGCTTTTCTTGATCTATTGGTACGCTTTACTTTTTGCAACGCTTTTATCTATTGGCACGCTTAGAAACGTGGCTGTATGTATAACCCTGTAGCCACGCATTTAAAGCGTGCCAGAAGACAGCTATACAGCCACGCTTTTAAAGCGTGCCGAAAGATAAAAACTTGTCGTTACACTTCAAAAGCGTGGCCTAACCCTTTTTTAAATTAAAAAAAGACAAAAAAATAGAAATACTGATAAGTTAATCTTTCAAATAAAATAAAATAAAATAAAATACTAAAAAATTAATCTTTCATTTATTTATATGAATTATGTACATGATAAAACATGAATAAAACATTTAAGAAAAAATAAATTCAACGTCCAAAATAAACATTTAAAAAATTACAATTCTATGTTAGAAAAAATCTAATCTGATTCCTAAACAACATCCGGACTAATTTTAAGCACTAGAATGGTTGCACTCAACTCTTGTATAGCTGTTGGAGGTGGAGAAGCTATTGGGAAGCAGTAACCTGTATGCATGAGAACTATACAACAATTGCAAAATTAGTACTAATTTCAACCATGTCCGATCCGCATTATCCTGTATTAAGAATCATTAGTTAGAAAACCAATTATAAATATAAATTTTGTGAAGCTTTTGGCATACAATCTTGCATTTGCCATAGCATGTCCAAATTTTCTGTACAACAAGAAATAAAAAATAAAAAATTGCTAACCAAAATCATAAGCATCAACACATTCAGTGCTTTCAACAACTGGCTTCCATCATCCATATGAGGAACCCTATCATCCAAAAGCCACAGAAGAAGCTCAGTAATAAGACTGTCAAGAGTGCTCTCCTTCACAGCATATGCCAAACGTTTATTCTGAAAAGTCTGGACAGAGCCAAGGACAGGATTAGTAAATAGCAGCTATTGCAAGTTACAAAATATTACAAACTTTTGAAATAATAACAATAAAATTTACCTGCATCAGTGTTGAGCACATATTTACAAGATCGTGATGAAGCTCCTGTCAAACTGAAATCAAAAGTCCTTACAACCTATTTAAAATTAAAGCATGATGAAATCAGCACTTGAAAATCATTCTAATCAGATAAAGGGGATTGATTGTTAGGAATATCTTGCCTTATTAGCGAGCCAGGCAACTAGTCTATCTGCATCTTTTACAAGTTCATCCATAGCACTGCCTTCAGGATCACTAGTCGCCTGAGCCAATTCATGACAAACAACTTTCATTCCTTCAACAGACTGCAGCAAAAAAATATTTTTGAAATAAGAGCTTAAACTTCATTTTCAAATTTCATGAAGAGAAGCCAGGAAAATAAAAGTCAAAAGGCATATCTTATATGTCATACTTGTTTTTATTACTATGATAATTCTAGAAAGGTTAACCGCATTTTAGAAAATGTAATAAGAAAAATGATTACTTGCTCAAGAGAACCAAAAGAAATAATATCAAGTGCTTCATTCCAATCTGTGGAGCCACTAGCAACGGCCATGGGGTACGGCATTGATTGTCTCTCAACCTCCAGTTGAGCAAAATTTTTCCTAACAAATCAAAAAGCAAGATATTAGGGATACATAGGAGTATAGGAACTATGTATTAATTTAGGCAGAAAAATCCTCTATAGTTAAGGAGCAAAAGGAAAAGAAACAAGACAAAAATTTCAGCATACCTCAAAATTGGACCAGAAAGAGATCTAGTCACTTCACCACTCTGCTCAGCAACGTTAGACCTGAAACGAAAGCAACACACATAGAAGCTTGAACATTTTAGCTAGAGATTGAGAACATTCTCGAAAGATTTATCACATTTTTCATTATTCATCGTTATATTTTTAACTTCTTTTTTAGATTTACAAAAGAAAGAACTCCAACCAGAAGGAAATAAATTAGGGGTCTAAATTTCCAGCCATAACTGCATAATGTGAATAATATTCAAAGACATAATAATAATAATACTACACACCCATTTTCCCTGACAGAGCATCTTAAAATAGCCCTTGCTTCCCCTGGCTTTCCTTCTTTTTTTCCATCTCGCGAACCTGACAAATTACTCCCATCATCATCAGTACTTCAATAAATCTGAAAAGGAATAAAAAAGGAGCAACGTGTGCACTAACCTTCCACTTAAATTTCTCATCTAACATGCTTTTTTGAGCATCTGTTAGCTTTCCAACAAATCTCCATATGTCCTCACCTGCACAGAATGATCATAGAAGAGAAACAACTCAGAAAGGCCAAGAGATATAAACAAGACAAAAGCCAAATAAAATGTCACATCAATATCCTCCAACTTCAAGTGAAAAAGTAAAACAATAACTTCCTCCATGAAGTGCCTTCAACCAATAAATTACATTTTAATGAAAGCTCATGATTGGCAAATTTTCCAGACAATAATTCAGTACAATCACCAAGCAAAATTATTTTATAATCACAATAGATCTTCAGGGTATAGTATACCAAGAATCTTATATCCAGTGGCTAGTGTATTCAATGCGGATTTGCAGTGACTTTAGTTGCCCTCAAATGATTCTAAGCACAAATATTGCATGGGAAAGAAAATAAACATAACAATACTCATGTTAATCATTAACCCTGAGCAACAAACTAGATTAAGAATGAGCTATGATACAAAACCCTACTTTGAAGGCCTCCATATGGTTTCAAGTTCTCAAGATGAACAGCAGCAAGCCACAAATCCAAAGCATTGAATGCACATTCTCTCATGTGATTCTTGTTATCACCAAGGGATTTCAATATATCAGCCAGAATACCCTGAAACTAAAAATAAAGCACAACTTGAGATGACAACACAAGATTATTAACAAGATAGAAAATACAAAAGCAGAAAACGATCCAACAAGAAATAATCAGAACAAATAATCAGAACCAACAAGAAATAATCATAACTGAAAATCCTAAAAACAATCAGAACAGAAACAAATCCTCTGAAAAAAATTAGAACAAATAAATAAAAAATCATAACAAAAAATTAAATAATTTAAAGCTTAGTAAAATGAGAAAAAAATCAAATAATTATAAGTTTAGACAAATAAAGAAAATAGAAAATCAAGTTAAAACCCTAAACCAGGAATCAAATCTTTACCACCGCCCCAGCGATGCATCCGGCGCCGAGCTCGACGGAGATGCCACCGATCGTTTCCTTCCAGATCCTGCCGCCGATTCATGGATAAACATCATAGACGTCGGCAGTAGCAGAATGAAGGTTGGCGCTGACGGGTTGCTGCTGACGAGCAGCGCTGACGAGTTGCGCTGATGAGTGGTGCTGACAGTTGGCGCGACGCGTGTGAGAGAGGGAGACGGTGGCGTGGGGCATGAGCGAGGAGGGAGGGATGGACGTAGGTGCTGTGACGAGTTGGAGGGAGGGGTTGTGACGGGTTGAGAGAGGGAGACAGCGGCGTTGTTGGGAGAGGGAGTTATGGGTGTGTTAGGGTTGCAGAGATGAGAAGGGTGAGTGATGGCGAGCTAGGGTTAAATGATTTTCGAAACAAAGTATAGTGTATGTTGTTAATGTTATCACTTCTAGTCCAGGTTTATAAGTTAACACTCAGAAAGAAAGTGAAGTGTGAAACAAATGGGTGGAAACTAAATTTTGGAAGGAAAACTCTATGGGTACGTTTTTTCAGGGTGTCCAAATAAACACAGGATATGGGCACGCTTTAAAAAGGTGACAATTGAAAGATTATTTAGTCACGCTTTTCAAGCGTGCCGGTTTCTCTTTATGGCCACGTTTTTCAAGCGCGACAAAAAAAAGCGTGGCCAAATCACAAATCATTGGCCACCCTCATAAAAGCGTGCCGATTTCTCTCTATGGCCACGCTTTTCAAGCATAGCAAAAAAAAGCGTGGCCAAATCATATTTCAGTGGCCACCCTCGCAAAAGCGTGGCCATTGACCACTTTTGGGCACGCTTTAAAAGCGTGGCAAAAAAAAAGTGTGCCGACAGGCCTTTTTTCTTGTAGTGACAGAACAGACCAAGAAGTTGATTCCATGGGCAGTGACGATCTTGAATCAAGCTCTCCTAGTCACGAACTCACATCCGCAACTGAATTCCTTGAGCCTGAAGAACCTTACCCAAGTGAATACGAAGATGACGTCGAGGTAAATTTCTCTCAACCTCCAACGTATGACTTAAGTGATGAGGAAGACATAAAAGACTTTGATCAGGACGCAGTTGCAGCTAAAGAATTTTGCAGAGAAGTGGAGGAATTCACAGAAGATTACTAGGGAGTAGAACTTACAGAACCACTGGAAACACCTATCCCAAGGCCATTACCACCTAATACAAGCTTCAAGTGGGTACAATCCTTAACCTTTATCTTTACTTTTCCAGTTGAATATGGTTTGCTTGAAACAGATGGCCAGCTTAGAGCTCTCTGCGGCTTTAAAAGTAAGAGGGAAATGGCTCGCACTCAGAGCTGGTGTACAAGATTCAATAAGGTTCCACGCTTCAATTTGAAGTGCAAGAATTGGTAGCAAGTTCAATTGAATGGGACACGCAAGACGTTCGGTCATCTTGGTGAGAATACAATTTCTAAACCGCCCAGATGGAAGCATATAGACCAAGACAAAGGCGGATTTAAAAGCAAAGTTTGGGATCCTGGAATCTATTCTGACATTCGTCACCCCGGGAGCCTGAGAACCTGTTTGAAGCTGCTCAAAAGCTTCACATGCCTAGTTTGGGACCCCGGAGGCTGTTGGCATTCCAAACATTGGTGGAGATTTCTGGATGAATTTAAGCATAAGCCACCATAACAGGAAGCTCATCCAATGTCCAACTTAAGGACTTTAACTAAAAGTGCTAGGTGGGAGACAACCTACCATGGTATGGTCGCTTCTTTTTCAATTTTTATTTCGTACTGTTTGATTTTATGTTATATTATTTTTATTGAACCTGGATGTTATTCATAGCATTTGCATTAGCATTGCACACTGCATAATTGCGTACCTGCATATAAAAAAAGAGAGAGGAAGGCGTGCGACGCGACCATACTGCTAACGCGTTCGCGTCAGATGCGAAAACCACCTCCCACGCATCCGCGTCAATCACGCGAATGCGTGATCTGGAAATTGGCGTAAAAATCCAACGCCCAGAAATCTGGGCTGGAATCATGCTACTGGTGTGCGTTTAGCACAAAATGGCCCACACGTTCGCGTCCCTGACGCGAACTCGTCACTTGCAAAACACCCATCCCACGCGGAAGCGTGAGCGACGCATTCGCATCGCATGAATATTATGGCACCCCTATAGAGACAGAGAGTTGTGCTGAAACGACGCTGGAATTGTGCGTTTAGCACAATTTCCAGCGACGCGGTCGCGTGCCTCACGCGACCGTGTCATTCATCCTTTTTCCCATTCCATGCGATCGCGTCACTCGCGCGATCGCGTCAACCCCATTCCACCCTAGCCACGCGATCACGTGCCCCACGCGTTCGCGTGGATTCAAATTCACTAACCCCCAATGATGCGAAACCCTACCTCCATCGCGCCCCATTCTTCCCCCCAAACCCCCCACTGCTCCCTCTCTGCTCCCCACCACCCACAACCACCACCACCATCCCAACCACCTCCGACCGCCGCACCACCCCCACCAACCCGGACCCACCGCGCCGCCCACCCCCTTCCTTCCTCCTTTACCTCATCTCCACCATTACCCCAACCCGAAACCCCTGCCACCGAACAGCCACCCACCGCCGCGCCACCACGGTTTGCCGCCGCGCTGCCCTACGTCACCGCTGCATTGCCCCTAACACCACCCCACTCTCGCCACCTCTCTTCGTTCCATACTTGTGCCTGTAACCACTAGGTTCCGCCGAATGCCACTTTTCTTTCATTCGTAGTTAGTTGCATATTTTTCAGTTTATGTTTAAAATTAGGATAGTTAGAGATGTATGTTGTAGTGGATTCTAGGTGGTTAGGTAGCTAGGATGTGGTTAGTGGATTTAGGCCTGATAATTACGCTGTTCGGGCTTCTTGTTTTATCAATTTCGCAATTCTGATGTTGCTGTGATGTTGATACTGTTCATATGCTGTTCTTTATTGTTTCATGCTGCTTTTTACACTGCTATTTCATGTTCATATTCCGTATATGTAATTGCAGCTTTATTTTAATTTAGATGAACTATTCTGCTTGCTGTTTCTTACCCGGGAACATCCAATTTTAGTCGGAATGCTGCCCAATTTTCTGTAAATTGTTTTTATTTTCATTCATATTTTGGTTTTGGCAATTTGAAATTTGCCATTCCTTAATTTTTCCCAAACCACTTCATGAATGCACGGGCCAGCATTCTTATTCCCTTCGATTTCCTGGTTAATAAATTGTACTTTTGATGATTCGATTTTAATTTTTGCTATTTTTATACCATCATCAATAACCTGATATTTTTGAATATGAGTTGACTAGTCTTTAAATTTATGAATTTCTTGTTACTTAGGAAACAATTCTCAATGCCACTTACTTTAACTTTCTCCCTGCTAACTCACTGGTTTCCACTTTTTCACTTTTCACCACTTTTAACTTTCTAACTTCTCCCTTTGCTTTTTAACTAACTCCTTAAACTTTTTACTTCATGGCATGATTATTGTTTTTCCTAATTACCAGGTATTCTACTTATAATATATTTTGGATTGTGATTTCTCATCTCAGCTTTTTCACTCCAAAACAATCCAAAATGCACAATTATTCAACTCATTTCATAATTCTACTGCTCCTTTGCCACTATGTGCTTATCTTGTTATTTGCCTACTTATTTTTCCTGTTTTTATTATATCCTAGATTTCTATTTTTCAGGATGTCTGACTCTCAGCGTAAGGGAAAAGGCAAAGCCACAACTGGTAAAAGGAAAAGAGGTGAATCCTCTATGTCTATCCTGGACATCATGCATGATGACTCCTGGCGGGAAAAGCACTTTACCCCGCAGGAGAAGGCTGACCAGCTCCTCCCTGCCAATGATCCCATTAAATTTGCAAACAGATACTGTGAGCTGAAGTATCCAGTGTTTGCCACCTCCAGAAACCTGTACCTGGAGCGGACTTTGAAAATTCCAGAAGAACTACAGCAGTACACTTCTAATCAGATCAAACAAAGATGCTGGTTCTTCTTGGAGAGAAACTTGACAGAGGTCAATGCTTCCTGGGTGAGAGAGTTTTATTGCAACTATTTCAAGACCTCCCTGGATGCAGTTCACCTCAGTAGAAAACAGATACTGGTCACTGAAGAGGCCATTGAGGATATTCTGCACCTTCAGCCTAAGTCAGATCAGCCTGACGGTTACCAAAAGGCTGATGAGGACATGCGCTTCATGAGATTTGACTGGGATGCTGTCAAGCAGAGGATAGTCCTTGATCCGACTGTCCCATGGGTCATGGGTAAGAACACCACAATGCCTAAAGGAATCAAGCTTATGTATCTGAATGATGAGGCTCAGCTCTGGCACCAGATCCTGAGCAACTTTGTTATGCCGAGCACTCATGAGATAAAGCTGCCTGCCACTATGATCACCCTTATCTGGTGTGTGCTGGAGGGTAAGGACCTGTATCTGCCACGATTCATTCGGCACTATATGGCCAGGGTCCATTTCAGAGGCATCCTTCCTTTCCCTTACCTGGTCACCTAGCTAGGCCGTCGAGCTAACGTGCCTTGGGAGGATGCTGATGAGAAGCCACCTGCTGCGGACTGCAAGAAGATTATCCTTCACAGCAGGAAGTTTTGGGCTTTAGGCTATACACCTCCATTCCTGACCGCCTCTGATGAGACAGCCACGCCTTCAGCTGCCCCTTCTTCTTCCACTGCTGCACCAGCCCCACCCACTGCACCTCCACCTGCCTCAGAGCCCGTTTACCACTTCGTGCACCGCTTATTCCAGCAGCTGGACCAGATGGAGCACCGCAACAAGCGGCGATATGAGAGATCTGAGCGTCGCAACAAGCGACGCTATGAGCACCTCAAGATGATGATCCGATCTGGCAGCGACTTTTCCTCCGAGCCTAATACACCATTAGAGCCTTCTGAGGAGGAGGCAAAGGAGCATGAGAAGGAGACCCATCCACAGAGAGAGGCCGAGCAGGCAGGCTCAGAGCAGGCTGCACCACAGCAGGAGGAGCCACACCAGATACAGGCCGCAGATCCAGAGATTCCTATCCAGTCAGAGCCTCCCCTGCAGCAGACAGATCCCCCTACCCTCATCCAGTCCGCAGATCCTCAGGCCACCACAGAGATTCCAGCAGCCCATCCTTCCAGTGATGACACTCATTCACACCCAGTTTGAGTGAGCATCGAGGACGATGCTTTATTTTAAGTGTGGGGAGGTCGCCATCCATGGCATATTTCTTTTTGGTGAACCACTACAGACTCTTTCTATCTTATTTTGTTTTGTTTATTTTTCTATATTTTTATCTTTATTTTGTTTACTTTTCAGTACTTATACATTGTTCTTTTGCTAAACTTTTACTTTATTTCCGCATCTTGCACTTTAGGTCATATTTTAGCCATTTAGTTTAGTTTGCAATTCTAAACCTATTAGTTATTGAATATGTGGATTAATTAGTATAGTTTACCCTTTTAGTATATGATAATTTGGTTTAAATTAAAAATAAAAAGGAAGTAAACTAGAGACTTTAACATAACAAAAACAATCCACACCCCTTGTATATATAGCATAACATGTTAGTTAGTTAACAACATTTCATCAAGGAAGAACACTAAAATTTTAAAAGCCACCCTAAGGTTTACATTGAGAATAATGGAAACTCTTAATTTTTACTTGCATGACATGTGTAACTGATATATGATTTTTGAGCTAGAGAACACACAGCCTGTGAGTTTTGAGCTTAATTGTATGGTTACATTCAAACCATAATTTTTATTCCTGTGTGTTTTGACCTTCTTTTTTATTCTGGTGTTCTTTACTTTGTTTTAATCTATATGTCTAATTATAGAGTATAGATACATACTAAGAGATGATTGAGGCCATCATTTGATTTTTCCTCACTTATCCCAAATTAGCCTACCTTTTTACATCACCCTTGTTAGCCCCCCTTGAGCTTTTTTTAATCCCCTCTTGTTCTATAAACCACATTACTAGCCTTAAGCAGAAAAACAAAATAAAAATTCCAAGTTGAATCCTTGGTTAGCTTAAGATAGAAATTATGTATTGTTTAAGTGTGGGGAACTTTATGGGAACATGGATGATAGAAACAAAGGTGGAAGGTTAAAAAGAATAAAGATGTTTCAAAATAAAAATTTGGGAAGCATGCTCATGTGAAATAAAAAAAATTAAATTACCATGTGCATAAAAAAATTTTTATTTTTGGTATTTAATTAAGGGGATGCAAAAATTCCCCAATTGCAAAAATAAAAAGAATCAATGCACATGGGATAAACTTAAAGTTAATGCATGAGCTTGCAATACAAAGTGAGAGAATTTGGGCAAATAGGTTAAGGAACTTTGATTGATAAAATATGTATGTTAGGTGAGATCTTAGACTAATCAAGGATTCACTTATTAGCTCACTTAGCCTTATACATATACCCTTACCTTTACCTTGGCCCCATTACAACCTTGAAAAAGACCTCATGATTTTTGTATGCCCATATTCTGTAATTGTTGATTGGTTAGACGAAGAACAAAGTTATAGAAAGTAAGGATAAAAAGAAGAATAGAGTGATTAACCCAATAAACACTGAGTGACTAGAGAGTAAACACAAAATCCAGTGAGGGTTCAATAGCTCATCACCATATATCTCTGCTTAAATTGTTAATTGTCTTGCAAGTTTGAAAAATATTTTTACCCATCTCAATTGTAAAAGTGCTTTAACATTATCTAGGGTTTGGCTATGTATATATGATTCCTTGAGGATGTGAATTAACTTAACTACATGTAAGTTTTATATACAAGTGAATAACAATTAGAATTGCATGATTCATTTAGGTAGTTGCAATTAGGATAGATTGCATTGCATGAGATTCCACTACCTTACCTTACTCTTTATCTTGGACTTAGCATGAGGACATGCTATTGTTTAAGTGTGGGGAGGTTGATCAACCCATATTTTATGATATATATTGTGCTCAATTTAAGTGATTTATTCAACCCTTCACCCACTTATTCATGAAAATTGCATGGTTTTACTTTCCCTTCATTATTATGTGATATATGTGAAATACATGTTTCCTACGCTCTAGAAATAATTATTTTAATTACCCTTTATTACCATTCGATGCCGTGATTTGTGTGTTGAGTAGTTTCAGATCTTCTAAGGCAGGAATGACTTAAAGGATGGAAAGAAAACATACAAAAATGGAAGGAAAGCACAAAATAGAGTTTTTGAAGAAACTGGCAGCGACGCGAACGCATGGACGACGCGGCCGCATGCCTAGCGCAAAAGGCAGCGACGCGAACGCGTGACTGACGCGGACGCGCGTCTTAAGCAAAACGCAGATGATGCGTACGCGTGACCGAAGCGAACGCGTGACAAGGAAAACTCCAGATGACGCGACCGCGTGACCCACGTGGACGCGTGACAGACGCCACGCACCAGAAATTACAGAAAACGCTCCCAGCAATTTTTGAAACCCCTTTTGGCCCAGATCCAAGTCCAGAAGGCACAGATTAGAGGTTATGAAGTGGGAAATGCATCCATTCATTAGGAAGTCTTCAATTATTCACTTTTCATAGTTTAGATGTAGTTTTTAGAGAGAGAGAGAGAGGGGTTCTCTCCTCTCTCTTAGATTTTTAGGATTAGGATTCCTCTTAAAGGATTTAGAATTTCAACTTTTCATTAGGTTCAATATTCCTTTTACTTTATATTTCTCTTTTACTTTCAGATATTTTAATGCTATCCTTTAATTACTTATGTTGCCAGATTGGCTTATGAACTTTTTATGTTTAAATTGATTTTCTCTTATTAATGCAATTGAGGTATTTCAGATCATTGATTCTTATTTAGCTTTTCATATTATTGGCTTTAATTGATTAACTGGAAGCTCTTGAGTTATCAACTATTCGTGATTGGTTGTTATGTCGGCTAAATTGACTGGTATTCCACTAACTCTAGTCTTTCCTTAGGAGTTGGCTAGGACTTGGGAATCTAACTAATTAGTTCACTTGACTTTCCCTTGCTTTCATAAGGGTTAACTAAGTGGGATTAACTTCCATTCTCATAGGAGTAACTAGGATAGGACTTCCGAATTTTCATACCTTACCAAGAGTTTATTTTACAGTTATTTATTTATTTTATTTGTCATTTAAATTACTTGTTCCTTACCTTCACAACCCCCAATTTACAAAACTCATAACCAGTAATAAGAACACCTCCCTGCAGTTCCTTGAGAAGATGACCCGAGGTTTAAATACTTCGGTTATCAATTTTAAAAGGGGTTTGTTACTTGTGACAACCAAACGTTTGTAAGAAAGGAATTCTTGTCGGTCTAGAAGCTATGCTTACAATGGGAACTTATTTGTGAAAATTCTAGATCGCGCGAGAGTTTCTTTCTTTCAGCTCACCCATGGGCTATCAGGAATGGGATAAATAATCCCAGCCTCATAGAGCTTAGTGACTTCCTTCTGCACTACTTCCTTCATAGCTGGATTCAATCGCCTCTGTGATTGCACCACGGGTTTGGCATTATTCTCCAGCAGGATTTTATGCATGCATCGGGCTGGGCAAATGCCCTTAAGGTCACTTATTGTCCACCCAAGGGCGGTCCTATATGTTTTAAGCACTTGGATTAGTGCTTCTTATTCCTACGACTCTAGTGTAGAGCTTATGATCACAGGATAGGTATCTCTCTCTCTCCCAGAAATGCATATATCAGGGAGAAAGGTAATGGCTTAAGCTCAAGCTTAGGAGGCTTCTCCTTTTTCTCAGAGGTTTCCATAAGTTCCTCTGAATCAGGCTGAGTATCATCAAAGATCATCTAGCCCTTCCTTGAAGCTTTCGGCCATGTTGACTGATGAGCGGATATTTTATACGCTTTTTGGGGTTAATTTCATATAGATTTTAGTATGTTTTAGTTGGTTTTCAGTTTATTTTCATTAGTTTCTAGGCAAAATCCAAATTTATGGACTTTACTATGAGTTTGTGTGTTTTTCTGTAATTTCAGGTATTTTCTGGCTGAAATTGAGGGAGCTGAGCAAAAATCTGATTCAGGCTGAAAAAGGACTACTGATGCTGTTGGATTCTAACCTCCCTGCACTCAAAATGGATTTTCTGGAGCTACAAAACTCCAAATGGCGTGCTTCCAATTGCGTTGGAAGTAGACATCTAGGGCTTTCCATCAATATATAATAGTCCATACTTTGCTCAAGGATAGACGACATAGACTGGCGTTCAATGCCAGTTCTCTGCCCAATTCTGGCGTCCAGCGCCAGAAACAAGTTGCAAGTTGGAGTTCAACGCCAGAAAAGGATCCAAAGCTGGCGTTGAACGCCCAAAACAGCCCCAGGCACGTGAGAAGCTTTAGTCTCAGCCCCAGCACACACCAAGTGGGCCCCAGAAGTGGATTTCTGCACTATCTGTTATAGTTTACTCACTTTCTGTAAACCTAGGTTACTAGTTTAGTATTTAAACAAACTTTTAGAGATTTATTTTGTATCTCATGACATTTTGGATCGGAACTTTGTACTCTTTGACGGCATGAGTCTCTAAACTCCATTGTTGGGGGTGAGGAGCTCTGCTGTGTCTCGATGAATTAATGCAAGTATTTCTGTTTTCCATTCAAACATGCGTGTTCCTACCTAAGATATCCATTCGTGCCTAACTATGGAGAAGGTGATGATCAGTGACACTCATCACCTTCCTCAATCCATGAACGTGTGTCTGACAATCACCTCCGTTCTACATCAGATTGAATGAATATCTCTTAGATTCCTTAATCAAAATCTCCGTGGTATAAGCTAGATTGATGGCGGCATTCATGAGAATCCGGAAAGTCTAAACCTTGTCTGTGGTATTCCGAGTAGGATTCTGGGATTGGATGGCTGTGACGAACTTCAAACTCGCGAGTGCTGGGCGTAGTGACAGACGCAAAAGGATAGTAAATCCTATTCCGGTACGACTGAGAACCTGCAGATGATTAGCCGTGTAGTGACAGTGCACCTGGAATCTTTTCACTGGAAGGATAGATGGTAGCCATTGACAACGGTGATCCACCTACACACAGCTTGCCATAGGAGGACGTGCATGTGTGAATCAGAAGACAGAGGAAAGCAGAGATTCTGAAGACAAAGCATCTCCAAAACTCCAACATATTCTCCATTACTGCATAACAAGTAACTTTTAATCCATGCTCTCTTGTTTATTCGCAATTCAACTGATAAATATAATTGACTTCCTGACTAAGAATTGCAAGATAACCATAGATTGCTTCAAACCAACAATCTCCGTGGGATTCGACCCTTACTCACGTAAGGTATTACTTGGACGACCCAGTGCACTTGCTGGTTAGTGGTACGAGTATGAAAAGTGTGATTCACAATTCGTGCACCAAGTTTTTGGCGCCGTTGCCGGGGATTGTTCGTGTTTGAACAACTGACGGTTTATTTTTTTGCTTAGATTAGAAAAATTTTTCTTTTTGGTTTATAGTCTCTTATTATTGTTCTTGGTTAAAAATATCCTTCTTCAAAACAAGTGTTACATTTATTGCCCAATTGGCTAGAGTGTTGGTTTATGTTCTTGATGATTGGGCACCAGTTTTATTAAAAATCTTTTTCAAAAATAATTTTCCCTTGATTAAATCTTGTGCCAAACTTTAAGTTTGGTGTTTTCTTGTTGAGTTTTTTCTTTGGTTTTCGAAAATTTTATTTTGGTTTTCTGAAAATTTTAAGTTTGGTGTTCTTTCTTCATGTTCTTGTGTTCTTGTGAGTCTTCAAAGTGTTCTTGAGTTTTCCATGTGTTTTGATCTTAAAATTTTTAAGTTTGGTGTTCCTTGGTGTTTTCCCTCCAAAATTTTCAAAAAAACAAGGAGCATTAGATCTGAAAATTTTAAATCTTGTGCTATCTTATTGTTTCTCTCTCTCTTTTTTAAATTCAAAAATATCTTTTCTCTCTATTTTAAAGCAAATTTTCGAAATTTACCTTTAAAATTCAGATTTTTTATTTTATTTTATTTTTTTTTTTAATTTAAAACCTTTTTCAAAAATCATCATATCCTTTTTAAAACTTCCTAACCACTTTCTCTCTCCTCATTTTTTCGAAAATTTTCAACCATTTTTGTTTATTTTATTTTAATTTATTTCATTTTCAATTTGAATAAATAAATAAACAAATAAAAATAAATTTTTTATTTGACATCATCTCCCTTTCTTCATTATGGATCTAAGTGAAAATGAACAGTCCAGGAGGACTCTGGGGTCATATGCTAACCCCTCTACTGCTTCATATGGGAGTAGTATCTGCATACCCTCCATTGGAATCAGTAGCTTTGAGTTGAATCCTCAGCTCATTATCATGGTGCAGCAAAGTTGCCAGTATTCCGGTCTTCCACAGAAAGAACCTATAGAGTTTCTGGCACAATTTTTATAAATTGCTGACACAGTATATGATAAGGAAATAGATCAGGATGTCTACAGACTATTACTGTTTCCATTTGCTGTAAAAGATCAAGCTAAGAGGTGGTTAAATAACCAACCTAAGGCCAGCATAAGGACATGGAAACAGCTGACAGAAAAATTCCTGAATCAATACTTTCCCCCAAAACGCATGACACAGCTAAGGCTGGACATCCAAGGCTTTAAACAAGGAGATAAGGAACCTCTTTATGATGCCTGGGAGAGATACAGAGAGATGCTACGAAAATGCCCCTCTGAAATGTTTTCAGAGTGGGTTCAGTTAAACATCTTCTATTATGGGCTTGCAGAAGGAGCTCAGATGTCTCTAGATTACTCAGCTGGTGGATCTATCCACATGAGAAAGACAATTGAAGAGGCTCAAGAGCTCATTGATACAGTTGCCAGGAATCAGCATTTGTACCTAAGCAGTGACCCTTCCATGAAAGAAGAGGTTAAAACAGTAACTGCTGAACTCTGCCCTGTAAAACAAGCTGCTGAATTCAAGCAGCAATTGGACTTTCTAACAAAGCAGTTAGCCGAATTCAAGGATAAACTACAAGAGACAAGGATGGCTAATATAAATATGGAAGAACAATTGAAGCAAACAAAACAGCAGCTGTCAAGAGAAATAGCAGAAGAATGCCAAGCAGTTCAATTAAGAAGTGGGAAAACATTAAATACCCCACCTCAAGGCAGCAAAGAGCCAAGGAATGAGCAAACCACCAAAAATTCACCTGAGGACAGTAAGAGCCCAGGGAAAAGTAATTCTGGCGTTAAAATGGCAGCAATCTGGTGGAAGGCTGGCGCTGAACGCCCAGACCATGCCCAAGACTGGCGTTCAACGCCAGTAACAAGCAAGGACTGGCATTCAACGCCAGAAACAAGCAAGGATCTGGCATTGAACGCCCAAAATGGGCAGGATCTGGCGTTGAACGCCCAAAATGGGCACAGTTCTGGCGTTCAGACGCCAGGAACAGACAAGGAGTTGGCGTCTAACGTCACTCCAGCTTCTAACTCTGGCACTCAATTGCCAGTGAGGGATCAGACACACACAAGTGCTGATGACAACCCCGCTAAAAAGGCTTCTTTAACCACTTCTGTAGGCAATAAACCTATAGCAACTAAGGTTGAGGAATATAAAGCCAAGATACCTTATCCTCAAAAACTCCGGAAAGAGGAGCAGGATAAGCAATTTGCTCGCTTTGCAGATTATCTCAGGACTCTTGAAATAAAGATTCCATTCGCAGAGGCACTTGAGCAAATACCTTCTTATGCCAAGTTCATGAAAGAGATCCTGAGTCATAAAAAGGATTGGAGAGAAACAGAAAGAGTTCTCCTCACTGAAGAATGCAGTGCAGTCATTCTAAAAAGCTTTCTTGAAAAGCTTAAAGACCCTGGGAGTTTTCTGATACCATGCATATTAGAAGGTAATTGCACCAAGACAGCTTTGTGCAATCTTGGGGCAAGCATCAATCTAATACCTGCATCCACTATCAGAAAGCTTGGCTTAACTGAAGAAGTTAAACCAACCCGGATATGTCTCCAACTTGCTGATGGCTCCATTAAATACCCATCAGGCGTGATTGAAGACATGATTGTCAGAGTTGGGCCATTCGCCTTTCCCACTGACTTTGTAGTGCTGGAAATGGAGGAGCACAAGAGTGCTACTCTCATTCTAGGAAGACCCTTCCTAGAAACTGGACGAACCCTCATTGATGTCCAACAAGGGGAAATAACCCTGAGAGTCAATGATGATGAGTTTAAGTTGAATGCTGTCAAAGCCATGCAGCATCCAGACACATCAAAAGACTGCATGAAAGTTGATCTTATTGACTCTTTGGTAGAAGAGATCAACATGGCTGAGAGTCTCGAATCAGAGTTGGAAGACATCTTTAAAGATGTTCAGCTTGATTTGGAGGATTCAGAGGAGATAAAAGAGCCTCTGAAATTTCCTCTGGAAGAGGAAAAACCTCCTAAACCTGAGCTCAAACCATTACCACCATCCCTGAAATATGTATTTCTGGGAGAAGGTGACACTTTTCCAGTGATCATAAGCTCTGCTTTAAATCTACAGGAAGAGGAAGCACTTATTCAAGTGCTAAGGACACACAAAATAGCTCTTGGGTGGTCCATAGGTGACCTTAAGGGCATAAGCCCAGCTAGATGCATGCACAAAATCTTATTGGAAGATAATGCTAAACCAGTGGTTCAACCACAGAGGCGGCTAAATCCAGCCATGAAGGAAGTGGTGCAGAAAGAGGTCACCAAATTACTAGAGGCTGGGATTATTTATCCTATCTCTGATAGCCCCTGGGTGAGCCCTGTCCAAGTCATCCCAAAAAAGGGAGGCATGACAGTGATTCATAATGAAAAAAATGAACTGGTTCCTACAAGAACAGTTACATGGTGGCGCATGTGTATTGACTACAGAAGGCTCAATACAGCCACCAGAAAGGATCATTTTCCTTTACCATTCATAGACCAGATGCTAGAAAGACTAGCAGGTCATGATTATTACTGCTTTTTGGATGGCTACTCAGGCTATAACCAGATTGCAGTAGATCCCCAGGATCAAGAGAAAACAACATTCACATGTCCATCTAGAGTGTTTGCTTATAGAAGGATGCCATTTGGGTTGTGTAATGCGCCTGCAACCTTCCAGAGATGCATGCTCTCTATTTTCTCTGATATGGTGGAAAAATTTCTGGAGGTCTTCATGGATGACTTCTCAGTATATGGAGACTCATTCAGCTCCTGTCTTGATCACCTAAAACTTGTCCTGAAGAGATGCCAAGAGACCAACCTAGTCTTAAACTGGGAAAAATGTCACTTCATGGTGACTGAAGGGATTGTCCTTGGGCATAAAATCTCAAACAAGGGAATAGAGGTGGATCAAGCAAAAATAGAGGTAATTGAAAAATTACCACCACCTGCCAATGTTAAGGCAATCAGAAGCTTTCTGGGGCATGCAGGATTCTATAGGAGGTTTATAAAGGATTTTTCAAAAATCGCAAAACCTCTAAGTAATCTGCTAGCTGCTGACACGCCATTTGTGTTTGACACAGAGTGTCTGCAGGTATTTGAAACGCTGAAAGCTAAGCTGGTCACAGTACCAGTTATTTCCGCACCAGACTGGACATTACCATTTGAGCTAATGTGTGATGCCAGTGATCACGCCATTGGTGCAGTATTGGGATAGAGGCATGACAAGCTTCTGCACGTCATTTATTATGCTAGTCGCATTTTAAATGATGCCCAGAAAAATTACGCAACCACAGAAAAAGAATTACTTGCAGTGGTTTATGCCATTGACAAGTTCAGATCATACTTAGTAGGATCAAAAGTGATTGTGTATACTGACCATGCTGCTCTTAAATATCTACTCACAAAGCAAGATTCAAAACCCAGGCTCATCAGATGGGTGTTGCTTCTGCAAGAGTTTGATATAGAAATAAGAGACAGAAAAGGGACAGAGAACCAAGTGGCTGATCATCTGTCCCGGATAGAGCCAGTAGAAGGGACGTCCCTCCCCTCTCTTGAGATCTCTGAGACTTTTCCGGATGAGCATTTATTTGCCATTCAGGAAACACCATGGTTTGCCGATATTGCAAACTATAAAGCTGCAAGGTTCATACCCAAAGAGTACAACAGGCAACAAAAGAAAAAATTAATCACTGATGCAAAGTACTACTTGTGGGATGAACCCTATCTCTTTAAGAGATGTGCAGATGGAATAATCTGTAGGTGTGTTCCTAGAGAAGAAGCACAGAGGATCCTATGGCATTGCCATGGATCTCAATATGGAGGCCATTTCGGAGGTGAGCGAACAGCCACCAAGGTCCTCCAATGTGGCTTCTATTGGCCCACACTCTATAAATATTCTCGAGAGTTTGTACGTAACTATGACAGTTGCCAAAGAGCTGGTAATCTGCCGCATGGTTACGCCATGCCTCAACAAGGAATCTTGGAGATTGAGTTGTTTGACGTATGGGGAATTGACTTCATGGGACCTTTCCTACCATCATTCTCAAATACTTATATTCTGGTGGCAGTTGACTATGTATCAAAATGGGTTGAGGCCATTGCCACACCCACCAATGCACCTAGCTCTCCTTCTATCCCTCTCCTTTCTTTTCTTTTGCTTGAGGACAAGCAAACCTCTAAGTTTGGTGTGTTTCTCCGTGATCACTAAGACCATGGCTCCTAAGGGAAAACAATCCACTTCAAGAGGCAAGAAAGACAGCGTTCCAAAACCACTTTGGAATCAAGGGAAGTTCTTATCTAAAGAACATTCAGACCATTATTACAAAATAATGGGTCTAAGATCAGTAATCCCGGAAGTTAGATTCGATCTGAAAGAAGACGAATATCCGGAGATCCAAGAGCAAATTCGAATCAAGAACTGGGAGGTCCTAGCTAATCCTGAAACGAAAGTGGGAAGGAATATGGTCCAGGAGTTCTATGCTAATATGTGGCAGACGGACAAGCAAAAACTATCTGGAACTGCTTTCTATGAATATCAGACCGTGGTCAGAGGAAAGATTGTTCATACCAACCCTGACAAGATCAGGGAGATCTTAAAGCTACCTCAGCTAAAGGATGATCCAGACTCTTTCAACAGGAGAATGATGAGAACAGACAAGGGCCTGGATAAGATCCTAGAGGATATATGTATCCCTGGAGCCAGGTGGACCACCAGCACGAAGGGTGTCCCAAATCAACTCAAAAGAGATCTTAAACCAGTCGCCAGAGGATGGCTGGATTTCATTGGGCATTCTCTGCTGCCCACCAGCAACCGTTCTGAAGTCGCTGTTAAAAGAGCAGTGATGATCCATTGCATCATGATGGGAAAAGAAGTGGAAGTTCATCAACTGATTTCAACTGAATTCTACAAAATTGCTAATAAAAATTCTAAAGAGGCCAGGTTGGCTTACCCAAGCTTGATTTCTCTGCTCTGCAAGGACGCTGGGGTAAGGATGGGAATAACTGAGTATATCTCAATTGAGAAACCAATCACCAAAGCATCAATGGAAAAACAACAAGCGCAGGATTACCCCATCAGGAAGAAAACACAGGAATTTCTCCCAGAAATCCCTCAATCTGAATATTGGGAGTATCTTGAAACATCAGTTACCAAGATACAAGATGCTATGGAACAAATAATAAAGGAACAAAAGGAACACAGTCAAATTCTTTGCTATTTGATTAAAGAACAGGAAGAGCAAGGGCGTGACTTGAGCAAATTGAAGCGTCAGAAGTTATCTCTTGAAGGACCAAGCACCCCATAGATCCGAGGAACATCCACTTCCCAGAACAAAGGTTGTTAAATTCCAATTTCTGCTTTAACTCTGTGATAGTTGTCGTTATAAGAGTTTACCTTAGGAGTCATATAGTAGTAATTAGTGTCTATTTTGATTTTACCTCCAATTAAGTTATAGTCTATTTTTCTCATCATCAGCAAACATGAATAAAATAGTAGATCTTTTGAATAAGAGGCAATAAAATTCGAGTTTTTTTTTAATAAGAAAAATTCTAATTAGTAACATGTGGTGGCAATGCTTTCTGTCTTCTGAATGAATGCTTGAACAGTGCATATGTCTTTTAAATTTGTTGTTTAAGACTATTAAATATGTTGGCTCTTGAAAGAATGATGAACATGAGACATGTTATTGATAATCTGAAAAATCATAAAAATGATTCTTGAAGCAAGAAAAAGCAGCAAAGAACAAAGCTTGCAAAAAAAAAAAAAGAAGAGAAAGCAAGCAGAAAAAGCCAATAGCCCTTAAAACCAAAAGGCAAGGGTAATAAAAAGGATCCCAAGGCTTTGAGCATCAGTGGATAGGAGGGCCTAAAGGAATAAAATCCTGGCCTAAGCGGCTAAACCAAGCTGTCTCTAGCCATTTGCTTGTGGCCTGAAGGTGTCAAGTGAAAACTTGAGACTGAGCGGTTAAAGTCAAGGTCCAAAGCAAGAAGAAGAGTGTGCTTAAGAACCCTGGACACCTCTAATTGGGGACTTTAGCAAAGCTGAGTCACAATCTGAAAAGGTTCACCCAATTATGTGTTTGTGGCATTTATGTATCCGGTGGTAATACTGGAAAACAAAGTGCTTAGGGCCACGGCCAAGACTCATAAAGTAGCTGTGTTCAAGAATTATCATACTGAAATAGGAGAATCAATAACACTATCTGAATTCTAAGTTCCTATAGATGCCAATCACTCTGAGCTTCAATGGATAAAGTGAGATGCCAAAACTGTTCGGAAGCAAAAAGCTACTAGTCCCGCTCATCTAATTAGAATCTGAGCTTCACTCAAAAACTCTGAGATATTATTGCTTCTTGACTTATTAGTCTTCTATTTTATTTGTCTAGTTGCTTGAGGACAAGCAACAGTTCAAGTTTGGTGTTGTGATGAGCAGATATTTTATACGCTTTTTGGGGTTAATTTCATATAGATTTTAGTATGTTTTAGTTGGTTTTCAGTTTATTTTCATTAGTTTCTAGGCAAAATCCACATTTCTGGACTTTACTATGAGTTTGTGTGTTTTTCTATAATTTCAGGTATTTTTTGGCTGAAATTGAGGGAGCTGAGCAAAAATCTGATTCAGGCTAAAAAAGGACTGATGATGCTGTTGGATTCTGACCTCCCTGCACTCAAAATGGATTTTCTGGAGCTACAGAACTCCAAATGGTGTGCTTCCAATTGCGTTGGAAATTAGACATCCAGGGATTTCCAGCAATATATAATAGTCCATACTTTGCTTAAGGATAGATGACGTAGACTGGCGTTCAACGCCAGTTCTCTGCCCAATTCTGGCGTCCAGCGCCAGAAACAAGTTGCAAGTTGGAGTTCAACGCCAGAAAAGGATCCAAAGCTGGCATTGAACGCCCAAAACAGCCCCAGGCACGTGAGAAGCTTTAGTCTCAGCCCCAGCACACACCAAGTGGGCCCCAGAAGTGGATTTCTGCACTATTTGTTATAGTTTACTCACTTTCTGTAAACCTAGGTTACTAGTTTAGTATTTAAACAAACTTTTAGAGATTTATTTTGTATCTCATGACATTTTGGATCGGAACTTTGTACTCTTTGACGGCATGAGTCTCTAAACTCCATTGTTGGGGGTGAGGAGCTCTGCTGTGTCTCGATGAATTAATGCAAGTATTTCTGTTTTCCATTCAAACATGCGTGTTCCTACCTAAGATATCCATTCGTGCCTAACTATGGAGAAGGTGATGATCAGTGACACTCATCACCTTCCTCAATCCATGAACGTGTGTCTGACAATCACCTCCGTTCTACATCAGATTGAATGAATATCTCTTAGATTCCTTAATCAAAATCTCCGTGGTATAAGCTAGATTGATGGCGGCATTCATGAGAATCCGGAAAGTCTAAACCTTGTCTGTGGTATTCCGAGTAGGATTCTGGGATTGGATGGCTGTGACGAACTTCAAACTCGCGAGTGCTAGGCGTAGTGACAGACGCAAAAGGATAGTAAATCCTATTCCCGTACGACTGAGAACCTACAGATGATTAGCCGTGTGGTGACAGTGCACCTGGACCCTTTTCACTGGAAGGATGGATGGTAGCCATTGACAACAGTGATCCACCTACACACAGCTTGCCATAGGAGGACGTGCGTGTGTGAATCAGAAGACAGAGGAAAGCAGTGATTCTGAAGACAAAGCATCTCCAAAACTCCAACATATTCTCCATTACTGCATAACAAGTAACTTTTAATCCATGCTCTCTTGTTTATTCGCAATTCAACTGATAAATATAATTGACTTCCTGACTAAGAATTGCAAGATAACCATAGATTGCTTCAAACCAACAATCTCCGTGGGATTCGACCCTTACTCACGTAAGGTATTACTTGGACGACCCAGTGCACTTGCTGGTTAGTGGTACGAGTGTGAAAAGTGTGATTCACAATTCGTGCACCATTGACCTCTTGCACCAAGGAATCAATGAGGTCAATGCTCATTCATTCCTTAGGAATGTCTGGATGCTGCGTAGCCTTGACAGCATTCAATATGAACTTTTCCTCATTGACTCTTAGGGTTACTTCCCCTTTTTCAACATCAATAAGGGTCCATCCTGTAACTAGGAAAGGTCTTCCTAGAATAAGGGATGCACTCTTGTGCCCCTCCATGTCCAATACCACAAAGTCAGTGGGAAAGGCAAAGGGTCCAACCCTGACAATCATGTCTTCAACTACTCCTGATGGTATCTTAATAGAACCATCAGCAAGTTGAAGGCACATGCGGGTTGTTTGACTTCATCAGTTAAACTAAGCTTCTTTATTAGTGAAGCAGGTATTAGGTTGATTCTTGCTCCAAGGTCACATAGAGCTGTCCTTATACAAGCATCACCTAGAGTGCATGGTATCATAAAGCTTCCAGGGTCTTTAAGCTTCTCTGGTAAGCTATTCTGAATGATTGCACTGCATTCCTCAGTGAGGAAGACTGTTTGTGTCTCTCTTCAATCCTTCTTATGACTTAGAATGTCCTTCATGAACTTTGCATAATAAGGTATCTGTTCAAGAGCCTTTGCAAAAGGGATCTTTATCTCTAATATTCTGAGATACTCCGCAAAGCGGGTAAACTATTTATCCCTTTCCTCTTGACAGAGTTTCTAAGGAAATGGCATCTTAGCCTTATAATCATCAACCTTGGTTGATCAAGGCCGAATACCTTGTATGCTGGAATAAGGGTTACTAACTTGCTTAGGAGGGTTGTTATTAGTGAATGGCTGACCTCCCTTGCTTGAGCGTTCAACGCCCATGCTGCTGCCCCCCTGGGCGTTTGAACACCCAGTCTCTGCCCTTTCCTAGCGTTCAACGCTAGGAGAGATACCTCTCTGGGCATTTGAATGCCCAGTCTCTACCCTTTTCTGGCGTTCAACGCCAAGAGGGATGTCTCTCTGGCGCCCAGTGTCATTTTGTGCAGAGACTTGGGTATCCTCAATGGGCTTTTCGTTTTTATTGTACTGAGGTTGGGTGCTTAAGGCTTTCCCACTCCTCAGTTGGATAGCCTGGCATTCATCTATTATCTGCTTAGATAACTGCTGCTTTATTTGACTCAACTGGGCTTCTACATTTCTGTTAGAAGCCTGAGTTTCTCGCAGAGCCTCTTACAGTTCCAGCATTTGCTGGCCAAGGGCGTGCAATTGCTGAGTCAATGGGACATCTGCTCTGGAGGGTTAGGTTCAGCAGCTACTGCCTTAACCTCTCCTTTTATAGAGGCCTCAGGAGATGAGTATAGATGCTGATTAGTGGCAACTGTCTCAATAAGCTCTTGAGCTTTTCCTATAGTCTTTCTCATGTGTATGGAACCACCAGCAAAGTGGTCCAAAGACATTCTAGTCATGTCTGAAAGCTCATAGTAGAAGATGTCTAACTGTACCAATTCTGAAAATACTTCAGTGGGACATTTTCTTAGCATCCTCTTATACCTCTCCCAGGCATCATAAAGAGATTCACTGTCTCCTTGTTTGAAGCCTTGGATGTCCAGCCTTAGCTGGGTCATCTTTCTTGGGAGAAAGTAATGATTTAAAAACTTGCCCACTAACTGTTTCCAGGTTTTTAAACTAGCGTTAGGTTGGTTATCCAACCACCTTTTTGCTTGATCCTTTAAAGCAAAAGGAAAGAGTAATAACCTTTAGACCTCTTGGTCTACTCCCTCAATGTATATTGTGTCAGCAATTCTTAAGAAATCTGCAAGGAATTCTGTAGGTTCTTCTTGAGAAAGCTCAGAATACTGGTAGTTTTGCTATACCAGAGTAATAAGTTGAGGATTTAATTCAAAGCTACTAGCTCTGATTTGAGGTATGCTGATGTTTCTTCCATAGAAATCAGCATTGGGACTTCTATAAGATCCCAGAGTTCTTCTGAACTCTTCATTCCCACTTGGCTTCATGATGGAGAAAGGTAGAAGATGAAGAAGGAAGAATGAGGATAGAAGGGGTAGAAGAAGAAAGAGAAGTAGAAGAGGTGAACAAAAATTAAAATATTTTTGTTTTTATTTTATTTATTTAATTAAACCAAAATTAAAATTAATTAATTAAAAAAAATAGAAGTTCGAAAAAGAAAAGAGAAGAGTAGAAGAGTTAGTTTAGGAGGTTTTGAAAAAGAAGAGAGAAAAAAGAAGAGAGAGAAGATAAGCAATTAATTAAGAAGAGATTTGAATTTAAGATTTGAATTTTTGAAATTTGAAAATTGAAATTTTGAAGTTTTAAATTTTAAATTTTGAAAAAGTCAACAAGATAAGATAGAGATTTGAAAAGATATGATTTTTTTGAAAAGGTTAAATTTTGAAATTTGAACTAATATAAGATAAGATTTTGAAAAAGATATGATTTTTTATTTTAAAAAAAGATTTGATTTTTGAATTTTTAAAATTAAAATAAGATAAGATAAAAACTTTTAAAATTAAAATCTGAATTTTTAAAGGAATTTTCGAAAATTATAATTAAAATAAAGATAGAAAAGATATTTTTTTTATTTTTGAATTTAATGAGGAGAGAGAAAAATACACAAAAGATACAAGACTTAAAATTTTTAGATCTAATGCTCCTTATTTTCGAAAATTTTGGAGGGAAACACAAAGGAACACCAAACTTAAAAATTTTAAGATCAAAACACATAAAAGACTCAAGAACACTTTGAAGATTCACAAGAACACAAAGAACAAAATTCAAAGACTCAAAGAATACAAGAACATAAAAAGAACACCAAACTTAAAATTTTTAGAAAACTAAAAAGAAATTTTCGAGAATTAAAGAAAAATAACAAGAAAACACCAAACTTAAAAATTAAAACAAGATTTAACCAAAGAAAAATTATTTTTGAAAAAATTTTTGAAATTAAGATACCAAAAAATCAAAAATAGCTGTAATTAAATTAATACAGAGACTCAAAGAAGCAAAAAGTTACCAAGAACATAAATACAAGACTCTAACCAAGAATAGGAATTAAACAAAGAAAAGAAAAATATTTTTGAAAAAAGTTTTGAAATTTTCAAAAATTTGAAGAAGAAAATAAAAATAAAAGACTCAACAAAGAATAAAATTTAAACAAAGAAAATAAAAATTATTTTTGAAAAGCTTTTTAATTTTTTTTCTAAAGTTAAGAAGAAAATCAAAATCATGGACTTAACAAAAATAAAAGTTACCTGATCTAGGGAGCAAGACAATCCGTCAGTTTGTCCAAACTCAACAATCCTCGGCAATGGCGCCAAAAACTTGGTGTACGAATCCCCACACCTTCGTACAGCTATACTAGCAAGTGCACTGGGTCATCCAAGTAATACCTGAGCGAGTCAGGGTCGATCCCACGAGAATTGTGGTTTGAAGCAAGCTATGGTTATCTTGCAGGTCTTAGTCAGACTGATCAGAAGGTTGTTGATTTGAAAGATGGAATTACAATATTTAATTAGAAGAATAGGAATATGGATAAGGAAATAAATAGAATCAATAATGGGAATAGAGTTGAGGAAGGGAGTTGCTTTGCTTTTCTAAATTAACTACAGTATTACTGCTCTCTTTGCTTGTGAGTGATTTCTTCAATGGCAGGTTATATGTGATTGACACTGGTTTGAGCAGCTGCCAATAGTCTTCCAAATCTGAACCCCAGGTTTAGTGCAGATCCATTCTGATTGAGGGTGAAACTTGTACAGTTCATTCTCCTTAATGATTGATAAACCCATATTTTATGATATATTTTGTGCCCAAATTAAGTGATTTATTCAATCCTTCACTCACTTATTCATGAAAATTGCATGGTTTTACTTTCCCTTCCTTATTATGTGATGTATGTGAAAAAACATGTTTCCTATGCTTTAAAAATAATTATTTTAATTACCCTTTATTTCCATTCGATGTCGTGATTCATGTGTTGAGTAGTTTCAGATCTTCTAAGGCAGGAATGACTTAAAGGATGGAAAGAAAACATACAAAAATGGAAGGAAAGCACAAAACGGAGTTTTTGGAGAAACTGGCAGTGACGCGATCGCATGGACGACGCAGCTGGATGCCAGCGCGAAATGGCAGTGACGCGATCGCGTGATTGACACGATCGCGCGCCTTAAGCGAAACGCATATGACGCGGACGCATGACTGAAGTGACCGCGTGATAAGGAAAACTCCAGATGACGCGACCGCGTGACCCACTGATGAGCGGATAATTTATACGCTTTTTGGCATTGTTTTTAGTATGTTTTTAGTAGGATCTAGTTACTTTTAGGGACGTTTTCATTAGTTTTTATGTTAAATTCACATTTCTGGACTTTACTATGAGTTTGTGTGTTTTTCTGTAATTTCAGGTATTTTCTGACTGAAATTGAGGGACTTGAGCAAAAATCAGATTCAGAGGTTGAAGAAGGACTGCTGATGCTGTTGGATTCTGACCTCCCTGCACTCAAAGTGGATTTTCTGGAGCTACAGAACTCGAAATGGCACGATTCCAATTGCGTTGGAAAGTAGACATCCAAGGCTTTCCATCAATATATAATAGTCCATACTTTGGCTAAGAATAGATGACTCAAACTGGCGTTCAATGCCAGCTCTCTGTCCAATTCTGGCGTCCAGCGCCAGAAAAGGATCCAAAACCAGAGTTGAACGCCCAAACTAGCACAAATGCTGGCGTTCAACTCCAAGAAGGACCTCTACATGTGCAACACTCAAGCTCAGCCCAAGCACACACCAAGTGGGCCCCGGAAGTGAATTTATGCATCAATTACTTATTTCTGTAAACCCTAGTGACTAGTTTATTATAAATAGGACCTTTTACTATTGTATGAGACATCTTTGGACGCTTGGTTCTTAGATCAGAGGGGCTGGCCATTCGGCCATGCCTGGACCTTTCACTTATGTATTTTTAACGATAGAGTTTCTACACTCCATAGATTAAGGTGTGGAGCTCTGCTGTTCCTCAAAGATTAATGCAAAGTACTACTGTTTTCTATTTAATTCATCTTATTTCGCTTCTAAGATATTCATTCACACTTCAACCTGAATGTGATGAACGTGACAATCATCATCATTCCCCATGAACGCGTGCCTGACAACCACTTCCGTTCTACTTTCGATTGAATGAGTGTCTCTTAGATCTCTTAACCAGAATCTTCGTGGTATAAGCTAGATTGATGGCGGCATTCAAGAGAATCCGGAAAGTCTAAACCTTGTCTGTGGTATTCCGAGTAGGATTCAATGATTGAATGACTGTGACGAGCTTCAAACTCACGATTGCTGGGCATAGTGACAGACGCAAAAGGATAGTAAATCCTATTCCAGTATGATCGAGAACCGACAGATGAATAGCCGTGCCGTGACAGGGTGCGTTGACCATGTTCACTGAGAGGATATGATGTAACCATTGACAAGGGTGATGCCTCCATACGATTAGCCGTGCCGTGACAAGGCATTTGGATCATTTTCCCGAGTGAAGACCGAAAGTAGCCATTGACAATGGTGATGCATTACATAAAGCCAGCCATGGAAATGAGTAAGACTGATTGGATGAAGACAGCAGGAAAGCAGAGGTTCAGAGGAACGAATGCATCTCTATGCGCTTATCTGAAATTCTCACCAATGATTTACATAAGTATTTCTATCCTTACTTTATTATTAATTTCGAAAACCACATTACTATTTTATATCTGCTTGACTGAGATTTACAAGGTGACCATAGCTTGCTTCATACCAACAATCTCCGTGGGATTCGACCCTTACTTACGTAAGGTATTACTTGGACGACCCAGTGCACTTGCTAGTTAGTTGTGCGAAGTTGTGAACCATGGTATTGGCATCATATTTTTGGCGCCATTACCAGGGAAAGAAAAGCGATGAATTTTACATAATCAAAGTGTAATCACAATTTCTGCGCACCAAGTTTTTGGCGCCGTTGCCGGGGATTGTTCGAGTTTGGACAACTGACGGTTCATCTTGTTGCTCAGATTAGGTAATTTTCTTTTTATTTTATTTTCAAAAAATTTTTCAAAAATCTTTCAAAAATTTCTCATCTGTTTTCGAAAAAAAAATGTTTTCAAAAATATATTTTTCTTCAGAATTTTTAAGAATGAATTCTAGTGTTTCATGAAGCATGTGAAGCCTGGCTGGCTGTAAAGCCATGTCTAAATTCATTTGGACTGAGGCTTCCAATTTGTTATCAAGAGCAAGCTAGTTGTTGCTAATCCACCTGCTGCTGTTCCTGATTTACATACTAAAGTTTGGCTGGCTATTAAGCCATGCCTGACCCTTTGATTGGAGCTTTAGACTAAAAAGCATAAGATTCCTGGAATTCATATTAAAAATTTTGGAATCCTTATTTTTCATAATAATTTTCGAAAAAAAAAATACAAAAAAATTAGAAAATCATAAAAATCAAAAATATTTTTTTTATGTTCTTGAGTCATGTTATAAGTTTGGTGTCAATTGCATGTGCATCTTGCATTTTTTCAAAAATTCATGCATTTATAGTGTTCTTCATGATCTTCAAGTTGTTCTTGGTAAGTCTTCTTGTTTGATCTTTGCATTTGCATGTTTTGTGTCTTTTCTTGTTTTTCATATGCATTCCTGAATTCTTTATGTCTAAGCACTAAAGAATTCTAAGTTTGATGTCTTGCATGTTTTCTTTGCATTAAAAATTTTTCAAAAATGTGTTCTTGATGTTCATCATGATCTTCATAGTGTTCTTGGTGTTCATCTTGACATTCATAGCATTCTTGCATGCATTCATTGTTTTGATCCATAACTTTCATGCATTGCATCATTTTTCTTGTTTTTCTCTCTCATCATAAAAATTCAAAAATCAAAAAAATATCTTTCCCTTTTTCTCTCATCAAATTCGAAAATTTGGATTGACTTTTTCAAAAATTTTTAAAATCAAGTTGTTTCTTATGAGTCAAATCAAATTTTCAATTTGAAAATCTTATCTTTTTCAAAATCTTTTTCAAAAATCAAATCTTTTTCAAATTTCTTAGTTATTTTCGAAAATTCCAAAAATATTCTTCAAAAATCTTTTTCTTATTTTTATATCAAATTTTAAAAAATAACAATAACAATTAATGTTTTGATTCAAAAATTTTAAAGTTTGTTACTTGCTTGTTAAGAAAGATTCAAACTTTAAGTTCTAGAATCATATCTTGTGATTTCTTGTGAATCAAGTCATTAATTGTGATTTTAAAAATCAAATCTTTTTCAAAACCAATTTCAATCTTATGTTTTCAAAAATATCCTCTTATCTTATCTTTTTCAAAAATATGATTTCAAAATATCTTTTCTAACTTCCTAACTTCTTATCTTTTTAAAATTTGTTTCAACTAACTTTTTGTTTGTTTCTTATCTTTTTCAAAACCACCTAACTAATTCTCTCTCTCTCTAATTTTCGAAAATATCTTCCTTCTTTTTTTTTCAAAAATTTCTTTCTAATTAACTAATTATTTTATTTTTTTTTTGAATTTTCAAAAAAAAAACTACTAACCTTTTTCAAAAACTGTTTTCGAAAATCACTAACTCTTTTTCAAAAATTATTTTCGAAAATCTTCTCCCTCTCTCATCTCCTTTTATTTATCTATTCATCTACTAACATTTCTTCCTCACATCACTCACCAAATTCGAACCCCCTCTTCTATCTGTGTTCGAATTTTTTTCTTCTCTTCTTCTACTAACAATAAGGAACCTCTTTACTGTGACATAGAGGATTCCTCTTCTTTTCTTTTTCTCTTCTCTTTCTTATGAGCAGGGACAAAGAAAAAGGCATTATTGTTGAAGCTGATCCAGAACCTGAAAGGACTCTGAAGAGAAAACTAAGAGAAGATAAATTACAACAATCCAGAGACAACCTTATTGAAAATTTCGAACAAGTAAAGGAGATGGCAGTCGAACCCAACAACAATAATGCAAGGAGAATGCTTGGTGACTTTACTGCACCTAATTCCAATTTACATGGAAGAAGCATCTCCATTCCTGCCATTGGAGCAAACAATTTTGATGTTCTTAACTGAATTCTTGCAGCAGAACTGCAAGTTTCATGGACTTCCATCTGAAGATCCTTTTCAGTTCTTAACTGAATTCTTGCAGATATGTGATACTGTTAAGACCAATGGAGTAGATCCTAAAGTCTACAGGCTCATGCTTTTCCCTTTTGCTGTAAGAGACAGAGCTAGATTGTGGTTGGACTATCAACCTAAGGATAGCCTGAACTCTGGGGATAAGCTGGTCACGGCTTTCTTAGCCAAGATCTTTCCTCCTCAAAAGCTGAGCAAGCTTAGAGTGGATGTTCAAACCTTCCGACAGAAAGATGGTGAATCCCTCTATGAAGATTGGGAAAGATATAAACAGTTGACCAAAAAGTGTCCTTCTAACATGCTTTCAGAATGGACCATCCTGGACATATTCTATGATGGTTTATCTGAGCTATCAAAGATGTCATTGGACACTTCTGCAGGTGGATCCATTCACCTAAAGAAAACGCCTGCAGAAGCTCAAGAACTCATTGACATGGTTGCTAATAACCAGTTTATGTACACTTCTGAGAGGAATCCTATGAGTAATGGGACGCCTATGAAGAAGGGAGTTCTTGAAGTTGATACTCTGAATGCCATATTGGCTTAGAACAAAATATTGACTCAGCAAGTCAATATGATTTCTCAGAGTCTGAATGGAATGCAACCGCATCCAACAGTACTCAAGAAGTTTCTTATGCAGAAGAAGCTTATGATCCTGAGAACCCTGCAATATCAGAGGTGAACTACTTAGGTGAACCTTATGGAAACACCTATAATCCATCATGGAGAAATCATCCAAATCTCTCATGGAAGGATCAAAGGCCTCAACAAGGCTTTAATAATGGTGGAAGAAACAAGTTTAAAAATAATAAACCTTTTCCATCATCCACTCAGCAACAGACAGAGAACTCTGAACAAAATACTTCTAATTTAGCAAACTTAGTCTCTGATCTATCTAAGGCCACTGTAAGTTTCATGAATGAAGCAAGGTCTTCCATTAGAAATCTGGAAGCACAAGTGGGCCAGCTGAGTAAAAGGATCACTGAAATCCCTCCTAGTACTCTCCCAAGCAATACAGAAGAGAATCCAAAAGGAGAGTGCAAGGCCATTGACATAAGCACCATGGCCGAACCTGTAAGGGAAGGAGAGGACGTGAATCCCAAGGAGGAAGACCTCCTGAGACGTCCAGTGGTCAATAAGGAGCTTCCCTCTGAGGAACCAAAGGACTCTGAGGCTCATCTAGAGACCATAGAGATTCCATTGAACCTCCTTATGCCATTCATGAGCTCTGATGAGTATTCCTCTTCTGAAGAGAATGAGGATGTTACTGAAGAGCAAACTGCCAAGTTTCTTGGTGCAATCATGAAGCTGAATGCCAAATTATTTGGTATTGAAACTTGGGAAGATGAACCTCCCTTGTTCACCAATGAACTAAGTGATCTGGATCAACTGACGTTGCCTCAGAAGAGATAGGATCCTGGAAAGTTCATAATACCTTGTTTGGTGTCAAACCCCCATATTCAAACTCTAAGTTTGGTGTTGGGAAGTCTCAACAAAGCTCTGCACATCTGTGAGGCTCCATGAGAGCCCACTGTCAAGCTATTGACATTAAAGAAGCGCTTGTTGGGAGGCAACCCAATTTTGATTTATCTAACAATATTTTTCTTAGTTATATGTCTTTATAGGTTCATGATCATGTGGAGTCACAAAATAAATATAGAAATTGAAAACGGAATCAAAAACAGCAGAAGAAAAATCACACCCTGGAGAAAGTACCTGCCTGGCGTTCAACGCCAGAACAGAGCATGGTTCTGGCGCTGAACGCCCAAAATGGGCAGTGTCTGGGCGCTGAACGCCCAAAATGGGCATCATCTGGGCGCTGAACGCCAGAAATGCACCCTGGAGAGGAGCTGGCGCTGAACGCCCAGAACAAGCATGGTTCTGGCGTTCAACGCCAGAAATGGCTAGTAAATGGGCGTTGAACGCCCAAAATGGGCACCAACCTGGCGCTGAACGCCCAGAGTTGTGTGCAAGGGCATTTTACATGCCTAATTTGGTGCAAGGTTGTAAATCCTTGAACACCTCAGGATCTGTGGACCCCACAGGATCACCTCAGGATCCACCTACCTCCACTCACTTCTTCTCACCCCTCTTTCACACAATCCCATAAACACTCTTCCCTAAAACCCTTCACCAATCACCTCAATCCCTCTTCCCCATCACCTCTTCACCACTCACATCCATCCACTCTTCCCCATAAACCTACCTCATAAACTCCACCTACCTTCAAAATTCAAAATCAATTTTCCACCCAAACCCACCCTACATGGCCGAAACTTAATCCCCCTCCCTCCCCTATATAAAGCCTTCCATTCTTCCTCATTTTCACACAACACAACCCTCTCTTTTCTTCTTGGCCGAAACACAACCTCTTCTCCCTCTCCTCCATTTTTTTCTTCTTCTTCATCTATTCTTTCTTCTCTTGCTCGGGGGAGAGCAAAATTCTAAGTTTGGTGTGGTAAAAGCATAAGCTTTTTGTTTTTCCATTACCATTGATGGCACCTAAGACCGGAGAATCCTCTAGAAAGGGGAAAGGGAAGACAAAAGCTTCCACATCCGAGTCATGGGAGATGGAAAGATTCATCTCTAAAGCTCATCAAGACCACTTCTATGATGTTGTGGCTAAGAAGAAAGTGATCCCTGAGGTCCCTTTCAAACTCAAAGGAAATGAGTATCCGGAGATCCGACATGAAATTCAAAGAAGAGGTTGGGAAGTTCTAACAAATTCCATCCAACAAGTCGGTATCCTAATGGTTCAAGAGTTCTATGCCAATGCATGGATCACCAAGAACCATGATCAAAGTAAGAACCCGGATCCAAAGAACTATGTTACAATGGTTCGGGGGAAATACTTAGATTTTAGTCCGGAAAATGTGAGGTTGGCGTTCAACTTGCCAAACATGGAAGAGAACGCACGCCCCTACACAAGGAGAGTCAACTTTGATCAAAGGTTGGACCAAGTCCTTATGGACATATGTGTAGAAGAAGCTCAATGGAAGATTGACTCCAACGGCAAGCCGGTTTAACTAAGAAGATTGGACCTCAAGCCTGTAGCTAGAGGATGGTTGGAGTTCATTCAATGCTCAATCATTCCCACTAGCAACCAGTCTGAAGTTACTATAGACCGGGCCATCATGATCCATAGCATCATGATTGGAGAAGAGGAGGAAGTTCATGAGATTATACCTCAAGAACTCTACAAGGTGGCTGACAAGTCCTCCACTATGGCAAGGTTAGCCTTTCCTCACCTCATTTGCCACCTATGCAATTCGGCTGGGATTGACATAGAGGGAGATATCCTCATTAAAGAGGACAAGCCCATCACTAAGAAAAAGATGGAGCAAGCAAGAGAGCCCATTCATGGAGCTCAAGAGGCGTATGAAGCTCATCACCCACGCGGACGCGTGACAGAGGCCACGCACCAGAAATTACAGAAAACGCTCCTAGCAATTTCTGAAGCCCTTTTTGGCCCAAATCCAAGTCCAAAAGGCACAGATCAGAGGTTATGAAGTGGGAGAATGCATCCATTCGAGAAAGTCTCCAATTATTCACTATTCATGATTTAGATGTAGTTTTTAGGGAGAAGTTCTCTCCTCTCTCTCTTAGGATTAGGATTTAGGATTTTTCTTGCTTTCATGATTGCCCCTTTTTATCAGGTTCAACTTTCCTTTTAGTTAATTATTTTCTCAATTTGACTTATGAACCTTTCTATGTTACAGATGATTCTTTTAATTAATGTTATTTGAGTTATTTCAGTTTATTATTGCTCTCTTTTATTTATGTTACTGTTGCTTCCAATCTGAAGACATTTTTATTCGAATAGATCTACTTTTTCCTTTTTGGTCTTGGTTAAGAAATCAGTAACTCAGGAGTTATCAAACTCAACATGATTGATAATTGTTACCTTTGCTAATTGAATTGAACTTCAATAATCTCAATCTTTTCTTAGGAAGTAACTAGGATCTGAAGATCAAACTAATTAGTCGCTTGACCTTCCTTTGCTTTAAGTAAAGGTTAACTAAGTGGAATTAAGATTCAATTTTCATCATCATTGATAAGGATAATTAGGATAGGACTTCCAATTTCTCATACCTTGCCAAAGGTTTATTTTACAGTTATTTATTTATTTTACTTGCCATTTAAATTACTTGTTCCTCATCTTCAAAACCTCAATTTACAATCTTCATAACCAATAATAAGAACATACTTCCCTGCAGTTCCTTGAGAAGACGACCCGAGGTTTAAATACTTCGGTTATCAATTTTTAAGGGGTTTGTTACTTGTGACAACCAAAACGTTTGTACGAAGAGATTTCTGTTGGTTTAGAAACTATATCTACAACGCGACTATTTTTATAAAATTCTTTACTAGCAAAAATCCTAACTTCAAAATGGCGCCGTTGCCGGGGAACTGCAATCGTGTGCCTTATTATTGGTTATTGTAAATACTTTTCTTTTGCTTGTTTATTTGTCTTTATTTTCCCTTTTTTTTATTTTTATTAGCCACTATGAATTCTCACCCCTCTCACTTTGTGTTTGGTTCTAATATTGTTGAAAGGAGTGAAAGTTATAACAAGAACATGCATCAAGGTCAGAGCAATCAAAGATGGATGGAGCCAAGAGGATCTGATCAACCCTTTAGGCAACAACACCTTCCAAGATATCATGGACAAAGACCATTCTACAATGCATACCAAGCCAATAGACATGGTGGACAACCTTGTATTTACCAACAAGCCCCACCCTGTGCTTATAGGCCATCCTCTCAACATAACTTCGAACCACTACACTCACAAGCTCCTTTTCACCATTCACCACCATATGATCCCCATTTACCCCAATTCCAATCCAATTACTTCCAAATACCACCACTTTCCCATGTACCACGTCCAAATCCATCACCCCGAGAATCAGAGGTTCGCCTCAAGGAAACAGTAGATCAACTTCAAACAACCCTTCATCAACTGGAGCAAGCAGTAAGTCAATTATCTTCTAGACGTTCGAACATTCAAGGACCTCCCACAGCCCCATGTGGACAATCTAATGAAGAGCGTAGTATGAAGGAGATACTAGAAACTCTAGTGGACAGAACAGGGTATGACTTCGTACTGGAACAAGTAGAGGAAGCTATCATTGTAAAAGAAGAAGAGTTGGTTAAAGACTTAGGAGAAGCTGAACTTCCATGGGAATCCAGAATTGTGAAAAATTCTGTCAAGGACGTTACAATTGATGCTAAGGAGGATAGTGCACAACTCCCAAAGCAAGTCTTTTATGAAGAACTAGACGGAATAATCCAAGAAGCAAGTTTCCTTGATGATGATAATCTCAAGTCAAGTTCTCCTAGTAATGAACTTGCATCCGCAAGTGAATTCTCTGAGATCGAAGAATCTTCCCCAAGTGAATACGAAGATGATGCGGAGGTAGATTTCTCTCAACCTCCCGTTTATGACTTAAGTGACGAGGAAGACATAGAAGGCTTTGATCAGGACATGGATGCATTTGAAGAAGTCTGCAAGGAAGTGAAGAAATTCACAGAAGAGCACAAGGGAGTAGAACTTACAGAACCATTGGAAACACCTATCCCAAGGCCATTACCACCCAATACAAGCTTCAAGTGGATACAATCCTTAACCTTTAGCTTTATTTTTCCACTTGAATATGGGTTGCTTGAAACAGATGGCCAGCTTAGAGCTCTCTGCGGCTTTAAGAGTAAGAAGAAAATGGCTCGTACTCAGAGCTGGTGCACAAGGTTCAATAAGGTTCCACGCTTCAACTCGAAGTGCACGGATTGGCATCATGATCAATCGAATGGATCTCGGAAAACGTTTGGTCACCATGGTGAGAATCTACTTTCTAAACCGCCCGAATGGAAAAATATAGATCAAGACGGAGGCAGATTTAAAAGCAAAGTTTGAGATCCTGGAATCTATTCTGACATTCGCCACCCCGGGAACTTGAGAATCTGTTTGAAGCTGCTCAGAAGCTTTACATGCCTAGTTTGGGACCCCGGAGGCCATTGGCATTCCAAACATTGGTGGAGATTTCCGGATGAATTTAAGCATAAGTCGCCATAACAGGAAGCTCATCCAACATCCAACTTAAGGACTTTAACTAAAAGTGCTAGGTGGGAGACAACCCACCATGGTATGGTCGTTCTTTTTTCAGTTTTATTTCGTGTTATTTATTTTTATTTCCTTTTCAATTGAACCTGAATATTATTCACTCACATTGCATACTGCATAATTGCATACCTGCATAAAAAAAAGAAAGGGCACACGACGCGACCGCATCACTCATGCGATCGCGTCAGTTGCGAAAAATACTTCCCACGCGTCCGCGTCACCCACGCGGCTGCATGATCTGGAAATCGGCGTAAGGATCCAACGCCCAGAAAGTTGGGCTGGAATCGTGTGGTTGTTATGCGTTTCGCACAAAACGACCCACGCGGTCCTGTCCTTGACGCGATCGCATCACTTGCACAACACCATCCCACGCGAAAGTGTGAGCGACGCGATCGCGTCGCGTGGATTGGACAACACCCCAAAGGAGACAGAGAGTTTCGCTGAAACGATGCTGGAATTGTGCATTTAGCACAATTTCCAGCGATGCGGTCGCATGCCTCACGCGACCGCGTCATTCACCCTTTTACCCATTCCATGCGATCGCATCACTCACGCGATCGCGTCAACCCCCATTCCACCCTAGCCACGCGACCGCGTGCCCCACGCGATCGCGTGGATTCAAATTCGATAACACCCAGCCACGCGAAACCCTACCCATTCGCGCCCCCCTAACCCCCTTCTCCTTCCTCTCTTCTCTGCAACCAACCACCACCAACTTCCAGCCACCACCACTGACCACCGCCCCACCGTCGACCACCCAGACCCCACCGCAACGCCACCCCCTTCTTCCTTCCCTCTCTTTCTTCTTTTTTTTTCCTCTTCTTCCCTCCACCACCGCTACCCCCTCCGCGACAACCACCGCCCACCGCGCCGTCACCGCCGTGCCTCCACCCACCATCCACGCCCCCCCTTCCCTTCCTTCCCCCTTAAACTCAAACCCCATTACCCTACCCGAAACCCCCTGCCTCCAAACAGCCACCACCGCCGCGCCAACCACCCTCAACCGCCACGTCAGCCACCACCACAGCCACCCCCTACCATCTCTCTGCCCCACTTTCATTCATACTCCTACCAAGTTCCGCCGAACGCCACCCTTCTTTTAATTCATAGTTAATACCATAATTTTTTTTGTTTATGTTCATAATTAGGCTAGTTAGATATGCATGTTCTAGGCGGTTAGGTAGCCTAGGATGTGGTTAGTGGATTTAGGCCTGATTAATTGCGCTGTTCATGCTACTTGCTTTATACTTTTCGCAATTCTGCTGTTGCTGTGCTCTACGTATTGTTCATATGATGTTCTTACTATTCATGCTGCTACTGCGAATGTTCTTTCATGTTCATCTTATTTATATCTATTTGCAGTTTATTTTAACTTATATGAACTATTCTGTTGCTGTTTATTTTTCGGGAACATCCAATTTTAGCCAGAATGCTGCTCAAATTTCTGTAAACCGTTTTGATTTTCATTCATGTCTTGGTTTTGGCAATTTGCACTCTGCTTTACTCTGCTTTTACTAAACCATTGCATGAATGCCAGGGCAAGCTTTCTTATTCTTTTTAACTTCCTGGATAATAATCTGCATTTTTGATGTTTAGATTCCAATTTCTGCTATTTCTATATCCATATGAATCATCATCAACTTCCTTGTTTGAATATGAGTTACCTGTAGCTTATAATTGTGAATCCTTGTTACTTAGATACCAATCATCATGCCGCTTACTTTAACTTTCTTTTTACTAACTCACTGATTTTTTATTTCTAACCTCTTTTCAATTTCACACCACTTTCAACTTTCTAACAACCCCCTCTGCTTTTTGACTCACTCTTTACTTTTATTTTAACTCAAGGCATGTTTGTGGTTTTCCTAATTAACATGAATTCTATGGATCTTACATTTTGGATTGTGAATTTTTCTTCTCAGTTTTCTAACTCCTATACAATCCTTAATGCACATTTACTTAACTCATTTTCATCATTCTACTGCTGCTTTGCCATTATGTGCTTCTTTTGTTATTTGCCTCCTTGTTTTCCTGTTTTTATTATATCCTTGATTTCTATTTTTCAGAATGTTTGAAACCCAAAGAAAAGGAAAAGGTAAGGCAACAACTGGCAAATGTAAAAGAGGAGAATCCTCTATGTCCATCCTGGATATCATGCATGATGACTCCTGGCGGGAGAAACACTTTACCGCAGGAGAAGGCTGACCAGCTACTCCCTGCTACTGATCCCATCAAGTTTGCAAACAAATACTGCGAGTTAAAGTATCCGGTGTTTGCAACCTCCCGGAACCTGTACCTGGAGCGGACTCTGAAAATTCTGGAAGAACTCCAGCAATACACCTCTGATCAGATCAAACAAAGAGGCTGGTTCTTCCTGGAGAGAAACCTGACTGAGGTCAATGCTTCTTGGGTAAGAGAGTTTTACTGCAATTACTACAAAACTTCCCTAGATGCAGTGAACCTAAGAGGGAAGCAGATACTGATCACTGAAGAGGCCATTGACGATATTCTGAAGCTTCTGCCTAAATCTGATCAGCCAGATGGTTATCAAAAGGCTGAGGAGGACATGCGCTTCATGAAGTTTGACTGGGATGCCGTCAAGGTAAGGATATCCCTTGACCCGACTGTTCCATGGGTCATGGGTCAGAACACCACCATGCCTAAGGGAATCAAGCGGATTTACTTAAATGATAAGGCTTGGCTATGGCATCAGATCCTGAGCAACTTTGTTATGCCGAGTACCCATGAGACGGAGCTACCTGCCGCTATGATCACCCTCCTATGGTGTGTGATGGAGGGTAAGGACCTGTACCTGCCACGCTTCATCTGGTACTACATGGCCAGGGTCCACGTCCGAGGCACTCCCCCCTTTCCATATCTGATTACACAGCTAGGCCTTCAAGCTGACGTGCCTTGGGAGGATGCTGATGAGAAGCCACCTACTGCATAATGCAAGAAGATTATCCCTCACAGCAGGAACTTTCTGGCTTTGGGCTACATACCTCCATTCCTCACAGCTCCTGGTGAGACAGCCACACCGTCTGCTGGCTCCTCTTCCTCTACAACTACCCCAGCTACCCCTGCTACCACCACTGTACCTCCACCTGCCTCAGAGCCAGTTTATCACCTAGTACACCGCATGTTTCAGCAGCTAGACCAGATGGAGTACCACAACCGGCGCCGATATGAGAGATCTGAGCATCGCAGCAAGCGACGCTATGAGCACCTGAAGCTGATGATCCGTTCTGGTAGCGACATCCCCTCCGAGTCTGACACACCATCAGAGCCATCTGAGGAGGAGGCAGATGATCACGAGGCGGAGACCCATCCATAGAGAGAGGCTGCGCAGGCAGGCACAGAGTAGGCTGCATCACAGCAGGAGGCCCCGCCTCAGATTCAGGCTGCAGACCCAGAGATCCCTATTCAGTCAGCACCTCCTCTGCAGCAGGCAGATCCTCAGACCACCACCACAGAGACTCCGGCTACCCATCCTTCCAGTGATGACACCTCTTCACACCCTGCTTGAGTGAGCATCAGGGACGATGCTTCATTTTAAGTGTGGGGAGGTCGCCATCTCTAGCGTATTTTTTGGTGAACCACTACAGACTCTTTTACTTTATTTTGCTACTTTTCTGTATTTTTCTTTTTATTTTTTTATTTTCTCAGTACTTATACATTGCTATTGTCATGTATTTTTACTATATTTCTGCATGCTGCACTTTAGTTCATATTTTAGCCATTTAGTTTAGTTGCAATTCTAACTTATTAGTTATAGAAAATGTGGATTAATTAGTATAGTTTACCCTTTTTAGCATAAGATAACTTAGTTTAAATTGAAAATATAAAAAGGAAGTAAACTAGAGACTTTAACATAATAAAAATAATCCACACACCTTGTATATAGCATTACATGTTAGTTAGTTAACAACATTTCATCAAGGAGAAACACTAAAACTTTAAAGCCACCTTAAGATTTACATTGAGAAAATGGGAACTCTTAATTTTACTTGCATGACATATATAACTGATATATGATTTTTGAGTTAGAGTACACACAGCCTATGAGTTTTGAGCTTAATTGCATGGTTACATTCAAACCATATTTTTTATTCCTGTGTGTTCTGCCCTTCTTTTTTATTCTGGTGTTCTTTACTTTGTTTTAATCTATATGTCCGATTATAGAATATAGATACATACCAAGAAAGTGATTGAGGCCATTGTTTGATTCTAGCTCACTTATCCCAAATTAGCCTACCTTTTACATCACCCTTGTTAGCCCCCTTGAGCCTTTAAATCCCCTCTTATTCTATAAACCACAATACTAGCCTTAAGCAGAAAAACAAAATAAAAATCCCAAGTTGAATCCTTGGTTAGCTTAAGATAGAAAGTGTGTATTGTTTAAGTGTGGGAAACCTATTGGGAATATGGATGATAAAAACAAAGGGTAGAAAGTTAAAAAGAATAAATAATTCAAAATAAAAATTTTGGGAAGCATGCTCATGTGAAATCAAAATAATTGAATTACCATGTGCATTAAAAAAAATTTTATTTTTCAGTATTTGAATAAAGGGGATACAAAAGAATGCCCCAAATGCAAAATAAAGCAATGCACATGGGACGAAATTAAAACTAATGCATGAGCATGTAACATCAAAAGTGGGAAAATTTCGGTGAATAGGTAAAGAAATTCTTGCTTTACAAAGTATGTATGTTAGGTAAGATCTTAGACTAATCAAGGATTCACTTATTAGCTCACTTAGCCTTATACATATACCCTTACCTTTACCTTGACCCCATTATAACCTTAATTAAAGACCTCATAATTTTTGTATGCCTATATTCTATAATTGTTGATTGGTTAGATGAAGAACAAAGTTATAGAAAGTAAGGATAGAAAAAAGAATAGAGTGATTAACCCAATAAACACTGAGTAACTAGAGAGTAAACACAAAATCCAGTGAGGGTTCAATAGCTCATCAACATATATCTCTGCTTAAATTGTTAATTGTCTTGCAAGTTTGTAAAATATTTTTCTTTCCCATCTCAATTGTAAAAGTGCTTTATCATTATCTAAGGTTTGGCTATGCATATATGATTCATTGAGAATGTGAATTAATTTAACTACATGTAAGTTTTATATACAAGTGAATAACAATTAGAATTGCATGATTCATTTAGGTAGTTACATTTAGAATAGATTGCATTGCATGAGATTCCACCACTTCAACCTTACCTTACTCTTTATCTTGGATTTAGCATGAGGACATGCTATTGTTTAAGTGTGGGGAGGTTGATAAACCCATATGTTATGATATATTTTGTGCCCAAATTAAGTGATTTATTCAATCCTTCACTCACTTATTCATGAAAATTGCATGGTTTTACTTTCCCTTCCTTATTATGTGATGTATGTGAAAAAACATGTTTCCTATGCTTTAAAAATAATTATTTTAATTACCCTTTATTTCCATTCGATGTCGTGATTCATGTGTTGAGTAGTTTCAGATCTTCTAAGGCAGGAATGACTTAAAGGATGGAAAGAAAACATACAAAAATAGAAGGAAAGCACAAAACGGAGTTTTTGGAGAAACTGGCAGTGACGCGATCGCATGGACGACGCAGCCGGATGCCAGCGCGAAATGGCAGTGACGCGACCGCATGATTGACACGATCGCGCGCCTTAAGCGAAACGCATATGACGCGGACGCATGACTGAAGCGATCGCGTGATAAGAAAAACTCCAGATGACGCGACCGCGTGACCCACGCGGACGCGTGACAGAGGCCACGCACCAAAAATTACAGAAAATGCTCCTAGCAATTTCTGAAGCCCTTTTTGGCCCAAATCCAAGTTCAGAAGGCACAGATCAGAGGTTATGAAGTGGGAGAATGCATCCATTCGAGAGAGTCTCCAATTATTCACTATTCATGATTAAGATGTAGTTTTTAGGGAGAGGTTCTCTCCTCTCTCTCTTAGGATTAGGATTTAGGATTTTTCTTGCTTTCATGATTGCCCCTTTTTATCAGGTTCAACTTTCTTTTTAGTTAATTATTTTCTCAATTTGACTTATGAACTTTTCTATGTTACAGATGATTCTTTTAATTAATGTTATTTGAGGTATTTTAGTTTATTATTGCTCTCTTTTATTTATGTTACTGTTGCTTCCAATCTGAAGAAATTTTTATTCGAATAGATCTACTTTTTCCCTTTTGGTCTTGGTTAAGAAATCAGTAACTCAGGAGTTATCAAACTCAACATGATTGATAATTGTTACCTTTGCTAATTGAATTGAACTTCAATAATCTCAATCTTTTCTTAGGAAGTAACTAGGATCTGAAGATCAAACTAATTAGTCGCTTGACCTTCCTTTGCTTTAAGTAAAGGTTAACTAAGTGGAATTAAGATTCAATTTTCATCACCATTGATAAGGATAATTAGGATAGGACTTCCAATTTCTCATACCTTGCCAAAGGTTTATTTTACAGTTATTTATTTATTTTACTTGCCATTTAAATTACTTGTTCCTCATCTTCAAAACCCCAATTTACAATCTTCATAACCAATAATAAGAACATACTTCCCTGCAGTTCCTTGAGAAGACGACCCGAGGTTTAAATACTTCGGTTATCAATTTTTAAGGGATTTGTTACTTGTGACAACCAAAACATTTGTACGAAGGGATTTCTGTTGGTTTAGAAACTATATCTACAACGCGACTATTTTTATAAAATTCTTTACTAGCAAAAATCCTAACTTCAATGATCCTACTCAAAACATCACAGACAAGGTCAGATCTTCCGGATCAGAGATTGATGCACCTTGGATTCTAGCCTCTACCACAGAGACCTTAATCTCCCTGGAAATCGGCTGAACCAATGTCTCGAGAAGTCCCCAACGAAGTCGTGAATTAGCCGTCTGAGAGACGTATATTCAAGCTGGTGCCTCATCATTGTCCGATGAAAGACACACTCTGAACCCATGTAGAATGTGATAACCGTATGCCAGTTCAACACATTCATAGTGATGAAGAACGAATATACATCTTAGAATTAATCAAACACGGATCGAAGAGAAACAGTAATACTTTTATTAATTCATAGGACTCACCAGGGCTCCTCCCCTCAACCTCAGAGGTTTAGAAACTCATGCTGATGGTAAAATGTGTATGATGGTAAAAGTGATACAAAAGTTGTCAAAAAGTGTAAATAAAATCCCTTAAATACTAAACAATGACTAGTAAGGGTAAAACAGTCCTTTTAGTGCTAAAATCCACTTCTGGTGCCCACTTGGTAAATGTTTGAGCTGAGCTTTGATGAGATCCACATTCTATGAGGTCTCTGGGGCATGGAATGCCAGCTAGGGGGTCCTCTTTGGGCGTTCGTACATTGGTCTCTGCTCTTTGGGCGCTGGATGCCTAGAAGGGAGGTAGGAAGCTGGCATTGGATGCCAGTTTTGGGCCTTCTAATCCGAAGCAAGGTATGGACTATTATATATTACTGGAAAGCTCTGGAAGTCATATTTCCATAGTTGTTGAGAGCGCTCCATTTGTACTTCTGCAGCTCCAGAAAAGCTCTTTCGAATGCAGGCAGGTCAGATCTGGACAGCATCTGCAATGCTTTCTCTGTCTCTGAATCAGACTTCTGCTCCAGCTCCTCAATTTCAGCCAGAAAATATGTGAAATTGTACAAAAATACAAAAAACTCATAGTATAATCCAAAAATATGAATTTAACACTAAAACCTATAAAAACTTAATGAAAACTAAATAAAACCTACTAAAACTATATGAAAGTGATGCCAAAAAGTGTATAAAATATCCGCTCATCATTCCTCTAAAAACTTCACTATATCAATATCATCAAAGATTGCACAAACAATGTTAAGAGATGTATTTAATTCATATCCAATGGGTCTAGGATTCACTATGAAGACAATTTTTTTGTTCATCATTTGAGAAATAATGCTATTTGGAATAGTGTAATCATCAGTTGACTAAGAAAAAAAATTTTCCATTAGTGAAATTTAGATACCTAAATGATAAATACTAAAAAAAAAAGGAACGGCAAATAAATGAAACTAAAACCAAATTCATTACTTGTGATAATTTTGCATGATCTTCCAAAAATTCTGAACAACTTTTTTTAAGTATTTGCATCACCTCATCGTCCTCTAGTATGAAAATATTACTGCCATTTGAATGTAAAACAATAATTTTGATATGATACCTAAATAATGTAAACAGCAGAAAAATTATAGACTGAGTAACGTGTCTAGAAGATATAATAAGGAAAAAAAGAATTGATACTAAAAATTCCAGGGGATAAAATAGATACCTTCGTATAGCATTGATATGAGGATTATCGTCGGTTAGGAATGTTCACAAAATAATTCCGTTGCTAGTATAGTTCCCAACCAACATACAATCCTCAATCAAAGTTTAGTTTTGGTTGTCATAAGTCCAACCCAATAAAAGTAACCGAGAGTATTAGTCTCGGGTCGTTCTCCCTAGGAATCACAATCGAGTGCTCAATTATTGGTTATGATTTTCATAGGTTGGGTTGATAAAAGTGCAAGAAATTAAATGTCAAGAAAATAAAGCAAACAACTAAGGATAACAACTACTAAAAAGAGGCTTTCATGGCAAGGATTGAGAATCAATGCTTTCTATCCTAGTCATTAATCATAATACAATACTTAACAAGAGCTAATCCTATTTCGTCATCTCCAACATAGGAAGAAGGTATGATGTTATCTTCATATTGAGAGAAAGTCAAATAGGACTAGTTAATCCCAATCCATAAGTGATGTTAATGGACACAAGACTAACTAATCACTCTAGATCACTAATCTAAATTGGGTATTAATGACTCAAGATTACCTAATTCCTCTTTTCAAGCCAAGAATACTCAAAAACTACTCTAAACCTAAGCCAACCATTTTGTCAAACACTTGGAAGGCATAAAAGAAAAGTATGGTAAATTGCAAGAAATAATAAATTCTACAACTACCCAATGCAAGAAAATGACAATAAAAACTCAATCAAGCAATAATAAACAAAGAAACCTCAAATTGCATTAAAAGGAAATTAAAATTGATAAGAGTTCATCAACATAAAAAGAGGCATAAAAGAGAAATTAACAATGTAAACTAAGAGAACAAAGATGTAGGAACAAGAAATTACAAGAAAAACTAATTAAAAACAAGAATCAAAGCCTAAGTATAGTAGGAAATTAAACTAAGAACCCTAATTTCTAAAGAGAAGAGGGAGCTTCTCTCTCTAGAACAAACCTAAGGCATGTTTCCTACACTATCTAATTGCTCTCCCCTTTGTCCAATCTTGAACTCTACATCAAATAGCCTCAGAAATGAGTTGGATTTGGGCCTGAAAAGTTCAGAAATCGCCCCCAGCGTATTCACTTTAATGAGGTCACGTGACCAGCGTCACGCGTACGCGTGGTCGACGCGTGCGCATCGCATTGCAAAATTCCTCCTCATGCGTACTTGTGAATGACGCGTGCACGTCGCTAGTAGATTTCTTCCTCACGCGTACCCGTGGATGATGCGTGCGGGTGGCCTTGAATCCAGCAAATCCTTATTTCTTCATGAATTCTCTACTTTGCATGCTTTTCTCTTCACATCTTCCATCCAATCCTTGTCTTATGAACCTGAAATCACTCAACAAACATATCAAGGCATCGATTGGAATTAAGATGAATTAAATTTAGCAAATTAAAGGCCTGAAAAGCATATTTTCACTCTTAAGCACAAATTAGGGAGAATTACAAAAAGCATGCTATTATCATTGAATAAATATGAGAAAAGTTGATAAAACCCACCAAATTCAACACAAGATAAACCACAAAATTGGGGTTTATCAAACTTCCCCACACTTGAACTAAGCATGTCCTCATATTAAACTAAGAAAGACAAGAAAGGGGTAATAATATTTATTCAATGCAACTATCTAAATGCAAGCTACCTACATGCATCTAGCTATTCTAATTACTATAAGGTCAAAGTGAGTCAAATCTCTAAGAAATCATGTATGCACAATCAAGGGCTAAAATAATCTTACCAAAACTAAATTCACAATTGAATTGAGTTATTCAAAAGAGTTCACAAACTTGCAAGATAAGCAATGATCAAAGATGGACATATGGTTTTGAGCAATCGAACCATCACCGGATGTGTATATGCACTCTAGTCGCTCAAATGTTTAGGGTTAATCCGCTCAAATCTCCTCTAATCATGGTTTCTAGAGTTTGTTCTTCATCTAATCAATCAACAAATATTTAGTGTACATATGCAAATATCATGAGGACTTTTCAAGGTTGTAATGGGGATAAGGTAAAGGTAAGGATATATGTATAGCCAAGTGAGCTATCATTTGAATCTTTGACTAACCTAAGTTATCACCTAACACACACACACAATCCAAGGAATTCATGTAATAATGTTTAAGATGCTTGTTCGTCAAGAAACAGCAATTATCATGCCTCAAAAGAATTTAAAAGAGTTAGTTTAAAAAGGAAAAATTAAAAGAAAAGTGAAAAAGTTAATTAAATCAAAAGTCAGTAAATTAGGTTAAAAATCAGTGGCATGATAATTACTAAACTTAACCAAGAGAAATTAAAAAAAAAGTTTAAGAACAAGCATGCTCACATTCATGAATGCAATGCAAGTCATTGATGATGAAATATGTAATGCACATAAGCACAAAAAGAAGTGAGATAATCATCAATGTGTTTGATCACTAAATTTGTAAGAATTGGTATGAAAGAATTGAAATATGCACTTGGTGTAACCAAAAGAGTATTGAAGTCAACTTCCATTCAAAAGGGCTTACACTAGTGAAAAGCACCAATTGTTACAAATATAAAGAACCTCAATTAAAAGGAAATAAGTTCAAGTCAAATGGCAAAGTTACGAAAATAGCTTCATTGGTTAAGGAAAATGGAAATTAAACTTGAACCAAGAAGACGAAAAGGTTTTGACTTAAACTTGAAAGAGTGAAAACACAAAAGAAGTTCACATTGACTTGGTTAACCAAGGTCCTATTTGACACAGAAATCCATCAAATAGTTCCTTGATTCTGTTAATCACAAATTCAAATGAAAAGGGAACCAAAAGAAACAAGGAAATGCAAACCGAATGAATCATGAATTGAACTTGGCAATAATAAAATGTACCAAATTCAATTCACAATTTGCAATGTAATAGCATAATTTTTTTTTGAAAATTTTGGCAGCATCTCGGCAGTAAATTGAGTGTACCCGAAATTCAAACAAGCAGCAAATTCAATCCATATGAACTTAGGATATATTTAAACAAGAATGAAACTCATGAATTGGGCATTATCGAGCAAAACAACACCAAACAACATCAAGCACAATAGCATGTAGCAGCATTATACAAATTTGAACAAGAAGAACATAATCATCATCACTTAACCAAACTGTTCAGTGAACCAGTGATTCCAGACATTAACAGTAACCAAAATTTAAATCCTAAATCCACCACAAAATCAATTAAAACTACCTAACCACCTATAATTAACTAACATGCATTTTTAACTAATCTAATTAAATAGAAATTAAACAATGTAGGTAATCCTAACTTAACAGAATAAAAAGAATAGAATGCAGAAAGGAAAGCAGGGGAAACCTGGGAGGGTTTCAAAAGCAAAAGTATAAACTAGAAAGGAAGAAAGAGGACGAGCTGAACAATGCCGCCACAGGAGCGGCAAAAACGGTGGTCCGCGGTGGTAGCAGAAGAACAGAGCTGAACAGAGAGTGGCTCAGGGAGAAGGTTCTCCGAATCAGGGGAGCTGAGCGAAATACACAGAGACGCAGAGATGGAAGAGGAGTGGTGGTGGTCAGAGAGGATGCCGGTGGCAATGGTGTGAGCGCGACGGAGCTGGTGGTAGGGGAGAAGGCGAAACGGCCGAGAAAGGGAGATAGAGAGGGAAGAAGAAAGAAAGAATAGGGAAGAAAGAGAGGTGGCCGGCGGTAGCTTGGGGTCGCCGGACTGGTGTGGGCGGTGCTGGTTAATGGAGGTAGGATGGTGGTGAGTGGTGTCGCTTCAATGGAGTAAGGAAGGAGAAGAGAAAGAGACGCGTACGCATATTTTTACTCTTAAGCACAAATTAGGGAGAATTACAAAAACCATGCTATTTCATTGAATAAATGTGAGGAAAGTTGATAAAACCCACCAAATTCAACACAAAATAAACCACAAAATTGGGGTTTATCAACCATCAATACACTCAACTCTACACAGATTACAATAAAATACATTCCCAACATGAGAAATTGGTGCATGACACAAACAACACAAGTACCAACATTTCTGATGTTTCAACACAGCAATAATTTCACCGATCAAGAAATAAAATTGGTCCTATAGACAAAGGGTAATTCATATATTATCATATATGTTTTATGAAATTACACGTTGAAACAAAAATTGTGATAATTGAAGACATAAATATAAATCCTAACATTCTTTCATGCGGAAGCATATATTTTAGTGCAAAGAATATCAGCAAGCATCTCTTTAATGGTATGCACTTGTATTGGAACATCAGAGATGACTTGGTTGCCATGATTATTGAAAAATGTCTTCAAATATTGGGCTAAAGGCTGAATCAGCACTATCATCCTTAAAAATTTAAAAAGAAATATGAATTATAAAATGTAGTCAATGTTTAAAAGTAGGAAGCAAATCATGTTAACATGTAAAGGATATCATTTAAAATAATATCGAAAGAATTACGAAATGGGAATCAATAAAGTATATTTGAAAATTATTCTTTCCCTTCATATCTAACATAAACAAAGAGGACTCACCTTGATGCATTTATCAGCCTGAAGTTTGTTGAAAAAAGGTGCATCACTTATGACATTGATAACTTTAAATGTACTGTAGTAACCTTGAGTATTAATCCTCTTTGTTTGAACTTTGAAAACGATTTCTTTCCCAATGAGTTGATGAAAAAACTATGGATAGTATGGGTGCTCAATTTTCTGTCATAGATATTGAAAAGTGATCACTAATTAGTTAATGAAATTAAAGTATAAGAAATAGTTATTTATAGAGTATATAGGAATAAAAATTAAATAAATAAACCATACCTCTATTTCATCTTCTAAAACAAAAAGACATCTGAACAGGTTCTCCCTAATAACTTAGTAGCTGCATTGTCTAACAAGACAAACATTCCACAAGAAGTCCCGTCTTCAACAAATACTTTAATCCTGTAACTATAATAAAAAAAAGTAAATATGAGATTCATCTATTTGTCAATCTCAATAGAGAATGATACAGGGACCTAATTTATATTATTGAATCATAATAGAAGAAAGAAAATTTTTAAATTTTAACTGGGATTTACCTGATAATAAAGTGCTCAACGTCTCTGCTGTACAGCTGACAATGAAATACATTATCATCACCTACAATTGGATGACCACAAACACAAGAAAAGAACCACCACTCTAGGTCTTGAACAATCTCTTTAATTTTCCCAACCACAGAATTGCCCATCCTGTTTTTTTTTTTAAATAGAAATAATTGAATGAGTAAGGAATGTCTACAATATCAACTATCAAAGAATATTAGTATTTTTCACATAACATCAAAAGATATTAAAGAACTAATAGTAAATACCTCATTGTTTGCTTTAAGATTAGCAATAGTCCTTATTAGCTTCCAATTAAAAGTTTCATCATCAATCACAGACACTAAATGCCCAATTTCATTACTACCGAGTCTGGTGAAATGGTGTCTTGCAATATCGTGTCTACGTGAAAAAAAAACACACAAAAATAATATTAAGATAGAAAAATTTCAGAAAGAGAGTTATAGAGAGAGAGAGAAAGAGAAGGAAGGTTGATTGAAACTCTAGAAATATTGAATCCAACTAACTGATTCAGAAAATTGGCAGTTTTCTACATATCGGGGTTGATTGAAACACTAGAAATATTGATCACATTTTGGAGACTGACTTTATCTACAAATCACAATAGATATAAAGAAGAAATTAATCCATAGAGAAACTATTTATTCCTAAACAAAAATATGTAAATAAATCAAACTGAGACATCTGCACAACATGAACAATTTTTTACCTCCATTCACTTTGATTTTGAAAGATTGAAGAAGAACAACAGGTGGTCTCTGATACTTCTTAAAACTATTGATGTCTACAAAAGCATAACAATCACTGAGCAGATTGTAGAGAATTTTCATCCTGGGTAATGATTATAAAAAAGATCGACAATAATAGAATAAATTAACAACAATAAGATAACATGGAAGATAATGAATACCCATCAACAAAAACTTCAAGGCTCATAACTTTCAATATCTTTCCATTTGACTCAACATCCCTTTGTCTTTTCAATCCGCAAAGGATCCCAACAAAATCTGCTAAGTAAAATTATGTTAAATAACAATAAATCATTAGAATTAGTATTATGAGACATTTTTTCGAATTGTTACTAATTTCACTTTAAAAGATTTTCATACCAATTAACATTGAAAAAAAAATAAAGGTTACCTATTAAGTAATCATAATCAGTGCACTTTTGATGAACCTCGTCCACAGAAATTAGAGTTGAACCAGGATTAGATATGGTTGTACTTGCAGCAGGAATAACAGATGTGCTACATTTGAAAAGAATGCGAAATAGATTTCTTGTAACTCTGACCAATCCACCATTAGGTATAACTTTGAAATCAGAAATAATAAATACATCCCCTTCTTTTAACTGATCAATAAAATTTGTTATCAAATGATCCTCAACAGTTGCTTGGATCTTGTGGTACTGTAAAAAAAAATAATGTCTCAGCATTTGCATATATTATGACATATTGCATGCCAAAAAATTTATCACATACACATGTCAAATTATTGACAATCAGAAACAGAAATTGCATTCTTGAAATTGAAAATTGATAAGTATGAACAGATATTCAACATTCAACAGTTTGATGTTCACCTCTTTATTTAAAAAGAAATCAAGGAAATACCATTCAATCAGACGAAAAATAGTACAAAGTTAGCTCTAGAAATTAACAATAGTCAACCATAATTAACTTAAAAAACAACAATTAGCAATCCTTTTCTATTAACAACATCAAAATATAAATGAAATTAATCAACCCAGAAGCCCAACCATTAAATAAAAAAGACAACAATAAGAAACCAAGAAAATTAACTCAGAAAAATAACAACAAAAAACTTTTATTCAAAGGAATCAATTAAATCGAAAAAATAAAATAGAAGGAGCAGTGGATTAGAAGATGTACAAAATTAAATCAGAAATCCAACAACAACCATCAATAATTAACCAAACCAAAACAACATCCTCTCTTAATAATAATCACAAAGGAAGAAAATTAAATAACTCAGGAACATATCAATTAATTTAAATAAAAAGGTAACCATAAGGAAAGTTAACACAGATTTACAACAAAAAAATCAGAAAAATTAATCTGGAAAAATAACAACTCATCTGAAGATTGAAACTGAAGAAGTAATGGAAGGGGCTCGAATATAGCGTAAGCGACACCGGATGAGAACAGCGACAATGTGAACGCTGGTGGTGACCTATTTTTTCGGCAATGAAGAGATCGAAGGAAGGAGTTATGGTAGCGAACCAGTGATGCAAAGGGGGGAACACCCACTGCGATGCCCACAATAGCACAACATGGAGAAATGAAAATCGTCGGTGAATAACCGATGCATTATGTGCATCCGATATTGCGTGAGCAGCGACACCGCTGGCTGAAGGAGAGTAGCTCCAATATGGAAAGAGGGGAGGGGGGAAGAGTGTAACACCCTAATATACAGATCCTTATGCTCAAGTCATAAGTCAATGATATTAAGGTGTTACGACTCTCAAGGTGGATTATAATATGTAATTGTATATATGTTGAAGGGAAATATTAAATGGGAAGCCTGGAAATGAGTAAAATAAAATCGCAAAGTCGTAACACTTACGTATCAACGCGTTCGGCTAACGGATGAAATAACTAAAGCATATAAGGAAGAAATAGAATAGAACAGAGTAGATATAAATATAAGTATACTAGCCACTAGTCGCGACCTGCGAAGTTTAGGTCGACTAGGGTTACAAAGTTAAAACAGTTGACAACAGAAAATCCTATCTCTCCTAAAATACATCACAGCCTCTATAGACAAGTTTTAAAAGAATACATACATACATCATATTTGGTTTTATAAAATAAGGAGACAGGTCTATAAGCACAAAACAGAATCAGAGAAAAGGGTTCACTAGGGTTTAAGGGTCCTTACCTTGAATATGCCTCAATCAAACAAAAGCCTGCTAATCCTTCGAGTTAATTTGACCCTAAAATGTCAAATTAACCAAAAACCTCAATACTTAAAACACATAATTTTTGAATTGTGGAAGAGGGAATTGAAAATGAAAATGTGGCTTCTTTACCAAATTAAGTACTGGGCTTTCTAAAGAATTTCAAGACGGACGCGTGGCCGCTGATGGTTTGTCAATCGGAGCTCTGGATTGAAAGTTATGGAGGAATGAAATTGGAGCCAAGGGTTTTCTCTTCTCCTTCTTCCCCTCTCCTATGTTTCAACGTGCTTCCCCTTTGGTTTAGGGAAGAAGGGCAGATGCCCTTCATTTAAAGGGGGTTGGGCTGGGCTATGGGCCCAATACAGGCCTGATTTGCCCAGTTCGGCCCAATTTTAGGCCAAATTTTTTAAAATTAGTGTCAAAATTCTTATTTTTAATTAGCTCTATCTTATTAAACTATAAAATTCTATTTTCTAATTTCTTTAAATAATAATTAATTTATTCATTAATTATTTACTAATTTCATTAATTCCATATACGCTCTCTTATATTCGACTGACCTCTTATCACTCCTCTCCACCCTTCACGGGTTCCCTCAAATTGACCTCATTACAACTTCAAAGTTTCAATTCAATATTTTCCAAATCCATCATCCAAAGACCAACAATTTATCCATCACAATTAAGTACAAATCTAATTACACCTATAATCATGTATACAACTATTTCACATTTAATCTAATCTCTTAGCCACAATCAAATTTAATTACCTGAGAATCACTATTGGCATTAACTTGCTAAAATTTTCAGGTATTCAAACCTAAAATATTTCTAATCATCTTCTACAGCTCCCATTTGTAACTATCTTATTTGAATGCTTCCTCAAGCTTCTACTGCGTCACTCTGATCATTAGCCACTGAGAATCCAATCATGTACTCGCGTCATATTCCCCTTATCGGATCATAAAACATAGACTCAATTTTAAGCATTCTCATCTTGACCGGAGTAATTCTTATGCTCATCCTAAGACTCAATCATGATCTCATTAAAATCCTAGATCTCAATATTCACATCACCTAATTATTCAAAACCTATAACATCAATTTCCTAGCAATTAGTCATTTTCCACAAAATTATGCAAATTTACAAACCTTTACTTCAAGTTCAAACCCAAGGTATACCAATGCTGTCTACAAGTCTTCTCTCTTCTCAATCATCAAGACCCAGTGAATTCAAGCCTAATTAAACCAATCATTTTTAACTATTCACCTCCAAGTATTTCACTCAACAATCCAAAGTCAACACACTAATCTCACATATCCCACATCCAAGATTCTCATTTCGAGTAGCTCGCTCATGTCCATGAAACACCATTCGGGTCCTGTCCACACTAAACAAGCGATACCAAGGTGATCGCAACAATATCGCAAGTTAAGTGCTTCAAATTACCAATGGTACACTCATGAACTTTATGCTAGACGTATCAATTAGATACCCTAACTAGCATAAGCACAAACTCAGAGTATGCATTGAAACACAAGCAGTCCATCCCTCAGGCTCACGAGGATGAACTGCTCTGATACCATAATCTAACACACTAATATACAGATCCTTATGCTCGAGTCATAAGTCAATGATATTAAGGTGGTAGGACTCTCAAGCTGGATTATAATACGTAATTATATATATATTGAAGGGAAATATTAAACGTGTAGCCTGAAAAGGAGTAAAATAAAATCACGAAGTCGTAACACTCACGTATCAAAGCATAAGAAAATTCCACGCGTTCGGCTAACGGATAAAATAACTAAAGCATATAAGGAAGAAATAGAACAGAACAGAGTAGACATAAATATAAGTATACTAGCCACTAGTCGCGACCTATGAAGTTTAGGTCGACTAGGGTTACAGAGTTAAAACAGTTGACAACAGAAAATCATATCTCTCCCAAAATACATCAAAGCCTTTATAGGCAAGTTTTAAAAGAATACATACATACATCATAGTTTGTTTTACAAAATAAGGGGGGAGGTCTAAAAGCACAAAATAGAATCAAATAAACTCCGCCGTCATTCAGACAAATCCAGTTGACTGTTGAGTGCCAGGACCTGCATATGAAAAATAGAAAATATATATGGAATGAGAACCCTCGACCCATGGATTTCCAGTACGGTAAAGTGCCAAATAAATACAATGAACTATAATATAAATTCACTAAGCATCCTAAACTTCTTATCTCGTCATATCCATCCTAAGTTCTCACTAATCCATAACTTGGACACTATCATAGGGAATTTTAATTCTAACACAATATCCTTCATACTTCACCACATCCCAATCTACCTAACCCAAGAACCGTATCAAACACAAACAATACAGACAAGTAATACACAAGTAAGGCAAGTAAGTCAATTAGCAAATAATCATGAAACATGTACAATTAGGCAAACCAAAGCAATTAAGTATACCCAAACAATTCATACATATGCAGATGATGTATGTCTATCCTATGGCTAATGAGTCTCATCTGTCGATTATCAAGCCAATCTGACGTGTCTGGTAGCTAATCCGGACACAATCTCTCTGTTGCGCCTTAATACCATTAGAGGGAATCCGTGCCCTATCACCATTAGAGGGTATCTGTGCCCTGTCACCATTAGAGGGTATCGGTGCCCTGTCACCCTTACAACCAGAGAGAGAAATACAAGCATACTCATCCAACATTTTCCATCATAATTCATTTTTCACATTCATTCATTAACTCATATATGCATCTTCGGCATACTCGCCACTTTTTCATGCTTCCTCGATTAATCATAATCATTAAATCATCAATCATATTTCAATATTACTTATTTATTCATTTTTCCTTACATTCATTCATTCATTTTTCAGACTTTCTTCATCTCTAAGTTACTACTCCTCCCTACCTTCTTCTCACCACCCAACTTACAACTAAGGTTTAGGGGCCCAAAGAGTAAAAATAGAGGTTTAGAGGTCCAAAAGCATATTAGAGTCATAAAAATATAATTTTGCTGAAAACAGGGTCACGCGTAGAGCGTGCATTTTGGCCCATTTCACGTACGCATAGCGTTGTCCGCATACACATGTACGCTGGACAGAAATGACCCTTTGTGAATGAAGGGTATGCATACGCATATAATGCAGAAGCTCCAAAAACTGCTAAGTCCAGAATTTTCAACTTTGTACACCAAACTTTGATTGAGCATAACTCCCTCATTTTAAAACATTTTTCCTCTGTTCTTTGAACGGCAGAAACATCTCGGACCAAGTTTTATTTCTAAACAAGTTTGACATAAATTGGAGGTTCGAAGACTAAGTTATGCTCTGCCAAATTTTGGCCACAATTTTCACAAAACCAAACAAACCTCAATTTTCAAAACATACACTTTCCAAACCTTTGAAACCAACCTAAACCTTTTAAAAAACTCAACCCCAAACTTAGCTATTCAGCATCATACTACTCTCAACTCATATTTTTAACTTTCTTATTCAATCCACCACTTTTGACCAATCTCAAATGCTATAATTCAACTTCAAACAACATACCATGTCAAACATCATTCCATATCTCAAGTTCCAACAATACTCAATTTCATCCACTACCATACATATAAATCAATATCATCATATACAAATCACATGCATCATCAACCATCACTTATCGTTCTTACCTCTTTTCGGCCTCCAGCCTAAATTCACGGCCTCCGGCCCAATATTTCATCAAATAAACTCATACCACCTAATTCACTATCTAATATCAATTTTAAACCACAAATCAACTATGAAAAATTCCACAATCCTTATCCAATATCAATATCATCCATTTCACATATCATACCAATCAATCATACCATTCAAGCTTAATCCTAGGGGCACCTAACCTAGAAATTCACATCATATCACATGGTAGTTAAATGAAACTTAAACTGTACCTTAGTCGATTCCTCTTAAAACCCAAAGATAACCCAACTAAGCAAGTTCACAAGTTCCACCGCCAAAATTCAATATCCAAGGGCCCAGTCAAGCTTCCATCTTCACAATCTTACTCCACATCACATATATACACTACCTATTTCACATAATATATCTATACATACACATTCAATACCCCAAACACAATTAATTAAGGGATTCACTAGGGTTTAAGGGTCCTTACCTTGAATATGTCTCAATTAAACAAAAGCCTGCTAATCCTTCAAGTTAATTTGACTCTAAAATATCAAATTAATAAAAAATCTCAACACCTAAAATACATAATTTTCGAATTGGAGAAGAGGGAATTGAAACTGAAAATGTGACTTCCTTACCAAATTAAGTATTGGTCTTTGTGAAGAATTTTAAGATGGACGCGTGACCGCTGACGGCTCGTCAATCGGAGCTCCGGATTGAAAGTTATGGTAGAATGAAATTGGAGCCAAGGGTTTGCTCTTTTCCTTCTTCCCCTCTCCTATGTTTCAGCGTGTTTCCCCTTTTGTTTGGGAAAGAAGAGCTTATGCCCTTCATTTAAAGGGGGTTGGATTGGGCCATGGGCCCAATACGGATCTAGTTCGTCTGCTTCGGTCCAATTTTGTGTCAAATTTTTTAAAATTAGTGTCAAAATTCTTATTTTAATTAGCTCTATCTTATTAAACTATAAAATTTTATTTTATAATTTCTTTAAATAATAATTATCATTAATTATTTACTAATTTTTCAAATTTTACAAAGAGAGATTGCTAGGGTTTAGGTTTCTGTAATGAAGGAGAAACTAGCGAGGTATATAAGTTCTAATTTTTCAGCCCAGAGAGGAGAGAACTAGTTAATTAAACTAATATAACCCAATACTAAATATTCTAACATTATTATAGTTGATAGCATTAATTCAATATCATTACAATTAGAAGAAAATAAAACTAGAAACAACCGAGGTTAACTTTATATTCAAATTTAAATTTCAATTTCAATTGTTATGAATTTTTAAATGAACACAAGATGTATATTTTTTAATAACTCAATTAAATTTAACTTTAAATTGAAGACCTCTGAAGATGGAAATCAAAAACATTTTATTAACCATGATCTATATTTTTTTGCAATTCTCTTATTTTTTGGAATTGATTCAATCATTAATTTATTATTGCATCGGTTCATTTCAAATTGATAAAATATACGCATCTGTTTCTTTTTTTTCTTGTAATTAAAAACAACTTTCATTAAATACATAAATATCATAGTTATATCCATATTAGAATTCAAAACAGCTTAACATCCTATTACAAATCAAACAACATAGTAAAGTAATATTTGAACATATTAAACTAAAAAGCATTGAGATCCTCCACAGCCTCATGATCGGTTCCACATTGGCTCAAAGCATCTTCAAATTTTGGTATACAATCAACCAGAAACTAAGCCTGAAGAAAATTGAAATCCTTTCAGTTATTGATATTTTTATATACTAATAATTGAACAAATTATAGACACTAATTAGTAAATATACTACAGAGTTATAATTAACCAAAATTTTAAAAATAATAGAAGTAACTTTTCACTTACATCTAATATAGTAACCTAATAAAAAAGTAAGATACCAATTATGGACACAATAAACAAATTAAAAAATAATGTGTTAAATATAATACAACTTCTGCATTGCTTGACCTAAAGAAAGGTATTACATCATGTGGAGACTGTAAAAAATAATTCGGGAGATGATTAGTTTCTGCAGCTAAATTAACCATATTATCATAGTAAGCACCAACCTTATGATCATTCATGTGAGTAGCAGCCTCAAAAAGATTAGTAACCGAGGCATCATCCCAAATTTATTGTACAATATACACAGATCGATTTAGCTCATATCCCACAGTCCTAGCATCAACTATGAATACAAGTTTTTATGCAAAACACATGAATGAGTTTCAATGGAATAACTTTTCAATAAAGTCCCTAAAAAAACGAAATAGTTAACAAATAGCATAATAATAATTTATGTTTTTCTTAGAAATGTGGAAAGATATAACTTAACTATATCTATATCCATATAGTAATTAAAACCACAATAACATGACAACTTGATTCAACTCTGGTTGATTATCCAAAAAGGTCGAGCATTTTGTCTTTGTTATTTGCACGACCTCACGATCTTTAAGGATAAATATATTGTTGTCATTTGTATGAGACACAATAACCTTTAAACAAAATCTTGAAAAAGATGAAAAAAGAAACAAAATTTTAGTAAACATTTAAATAAAAATTACTTAGCAAAACATAATAAAATGAAAGAATAAAACACCTTCCGATAACATCAATGCATTGAAACTGATGATATAGTTCCCAAAATAAAATAGGAAGCACTCTGCTACCAAAGAAAAAATCATTACAGCATTTCAAATAATTTGCAAGACTATCATTTTCTATGTTTTTCAAGTATCATATAATAAGAATAATAAAACTGAATTATCTTAGAAATTTTATTGCAAATAAGGGGAAAAAAATACATTCTCAACATCAGAATAGTAGAAATTGGGCGAAAGAAGATTACTAATAATCTCTTCAATAGTTTCTGATTGAATAGAATTATCACACACTATCTAAATCTTGTAATCTTCCCCAATTGCATACTGCAAATAGCTGTCATAGATGGTAAAAAATGGGACCGTGAACGCTTTCCTGAGATAATTTAGTTGGAATAAGTATCCAATGCAATGATTGACAAAAAAAAATTAATGAACAACATGTTTTAAGATACAATAAGGAATCATACATTGATATAATCATCCATTGCAGTTGTTTTGGGATTATCACTTAAGACATTTACAATTTTAAAGCAACCGGAATAATCTTGATCAGCTGCAGAGGGCATTTCAATCTTGAAAATTTTCTCCTTTCCAATGACATCATCAAACATATGTGGAGAATATGACCGACGAACCTAGGGAGATGAATAAATATCAAGAAACTTCAACATGAAAAAATATAATAAAGATTCAATGAGCTTGACTATGAAAGAGTTTATACTGCAAATTCATTAGAATCAACAAAAAATTCCTATTCTATTCTAAGAAATGCTTCAGAACAAGTTTTTTCAAATAATTTTTTTGTTGCATTCTCAAGGAGAAAAAATACAACAGCACAGCCACCATCGTGAATCTTTACTCAAATCTCATATCTGCAACAGTTAACAATGAAGAATAATAACTAAAAGCAAGAAATGTGCTTAACAACATAAAGAGTTGTGTATAATAAAGAACTGACAAAATTGCAAAAGATTGATACTAAATTTATTTCATAATAGAGTTATATACGAAACTTACTTGACCAGAACATGTTCAACACATGAACCACAAATATCACAAAGGTAGAGATCTTCATACTCAACACCGGGATGACTACATACACATGAGTAGTACCACCATTCTGGTTCATCCATAACTTCCTTAATTGTCCCAATAACAAAGTAATGACCACCCTGTAAAATTTTAAAAATAATGATATACTATAGAATAATGATTAACAAACCAAAATATGAACACCCACACACCTGTTTAATAAATTCAAGTTTAAATATGTAATGGAGAGTTTTTCAATATAAAATAGTACCTCGTTATCTGCATCAAGATCTTGAATACTTCTGATCTCTTCAGGATTGAAATAATCACCATCAATTTCAGAAACTAAGTATCCAAACTCATTGGTCATAAGTCTTGAGAATCCATAACTGGCAATACTAAATCTACGTACAAGATACAATAAGTAATGTTCATAATACAAAACATATTCATGAATAATAACAAAATAAACATAGCAGATTGTAATTTTACAATTTTTTTTTATAAAAACTAACCTGCTAAGGAACTCAACAGAATCAGGAATGTCGAGATTAATGAATAACCTAGAGACATTCATTACATTTTGTAGGCTTATCTGACCTGCACGCAAGAATCCTATTCTATTAACCTTAAACCATATTTAAAAGATGAAAAAAACCATATTTAAAAGATGAAAAAGACAAAACTAACTATTAGAGTAGAAATTTCTTAAATATGTCTGAAACTAACATTCAATTGCTTTGATTTAAAAGACTCGAAAACAATCACCGAAGGTCTTGAATATTTTTGTAAGTTATCATATTCCAATAGATCATAAGCATTTCCAAACACATTGCATTGTAACTTTTTGCTTAACAAATAAGTTGAAAAAGTTCAAAAGAATGTAACTATATATTTATTGTTATAAAGATAAAGGCTGGAATAATAAAAAAAATTAGAATCAATAAAAGATAACTAATGATATGGGGGAAATTGGGAGAGATAATACCCATCAGAAAAAACTTCTAGCACAACTGCTTTGATCATCTTGCCATATGATTCTACATCTCTTATTTTCGAACACTAGGAACGATCCCAACAAAGTCTAAGGATTGGATTGAAACATATATACATTTTGAGTTAGAAAATCCCATTCTTTATTACATAATACAATGTATCTAAGAGGGAAGAGCAAAAAACTTGTACTGACCTATGAGAAAATTGTCATCCTTTGTCCTTTGATCAATTTAATTTATTGAAGTAAAAGACAAACCCCAATGAGATATCTTTAAAGATGCCACAGAAACAACAGAATTTTTGTATTGGAACAAAAGTCTGAATCGATGTTTTGTCATTCTGTTCAAATCAGTGTTTGGTAGAACTGTAAAATGGGTCATCAAATACACATCTCCTTCAGTTAGATACACGACAAATGTTGGTATAAGCTGATCTCTAATGGTTGCTTGGATCTTGTGTAACTGCAGTTGAAAAAAAAATTCTTTATATTTTGACTTATTTAACTTATGTAGGTATAGATACATCATACAGACATTTGATTAAAAAAATAAAAGAACAAAAATATATCATTATGTATCAAAATAAAAAATTTCCAGATGAATAATATTAGAAAAAAGTTGCAACAACTTAAAAAAATGGTAACATCAAATAAATCTCAGCTTCTCATCTATTAACAGCATATGCAATAGATTTTGATATCCATCCAATGCAGGAGTCTGACGGTACCACAACTTCACAATTTTAACATTCAGTTTTCATGATTCTTTCTACGGAGTGATTTTCTCCACTAGATCAACATGGTTATTCATTTCCAAGATATATAGAATAAAAACACCAAACAAAGACAATATGGAAAGAAAAATTCAGAACTAAGATGAGAAGATAAAAAGATAAGTTGGACTTATAAACTTTTAAAGCAAAGAAACACTAAAACTTATATTGTAAACTTTACATATGGGACACTTATATAATTTTTTTGTACATGTTATCTCTCCTAGATATATATAGATATACATATAGATAGGCATATATATGAATATATGTATAGATAGACATACATATAATGACATATACATGTAACAGATATAGACAGATAGGCATATACAGATTGATATAGATACACACATCATTTAGAAAGATCTCACAAGTAACCAATATCTCATGGGAAAAGAGCACAAACAGCATGGGAGGAAACCTCTTCCAAATTACTAAAACCTAACACATATAGTTGATTTGACAACTGATAATGAACCAAAAAAATTATCTGTCAATTGTACCTATCACTACAGTTAACTTCAGTCCAATAGGTTTGACTATTGTAAGAGAACATGAGACAGAGAAGACACATGACTCTGTACTTAACACTGAAACACCAAACTGCTTAAAATAAAAAAAATAATATACATAATACATAATTAATAATCAGCAAACTCCCAAAAAAAATTATTTCAGAATAAGACAAATAGTACAAAGGTAGGTATGAAATTTTTATAACAATTAGACATAATTAACTCAACAAAAATACCATTAACATTCATTTACTGTTAACAACAATCAAAGAACTGCAGAGACACTGGAGGGCAGTATCATGTACAAAGTTAACCGAGAAATGTAAGATAATTAATTCAGCAAAAACAAGCTCCCACGTTAATGATAATGACCAACGGATGGGATTATTAAATCAGAAACACAACCATTGATTAACAAAAACAACTAATAATCAAGAAGATTAAATCAGGAATCAAACAATTAGAAATTAAAGAATTAATTCCAAAAAAATAATAATTAACTCGCAAAAATGACACTGAAGAAGGAATGGAGGAAGACATTGAAGAGCAGGAAAATGGACCGGTAGAGAACCGTGACCTCTAGAACACCGGCAACGATGTGTTCTTTCGGAGATGGAGAGTTCGAGATGGATAATGAGGTAGAGAGAGGGAGAAAGAGAGACGCGGTGGGAAAAACGAACAAACATGACACAGAGAACAGGATCACCATGGTGGAATCGAAGAGCGTCGGAGAGAAACCCATAGCTTTTGTACATGTGGCAAGTACTGGGGCTGTGACACACTGTGGCTGATGGAGAGTGGATTGGGGATGGAGGAGGTGTGGATGAGTTAATGCCATTATTTACCGTTCTCTAATCTAGGAGAAACTCACGAGGAGTATAGAAATATTTACAATCAACACCCTGAAAATTGTATTTTATACGTGTTTGACATAAACTGAGATGGTCTCACTCTAATTATGTTAATGGTTGAATTGAGTTCATTATTTTCAATAAATAAATAAATAAAAGTACTGCCAACCAGTGTTTTTAGCCTAATAGTAGAAAAAATGAGCCACATCTTTAGATATTTAATTTTTTTAATTTTATATAGGTTCAACATACTTGAAAAAATTAGACTAGAGTTTAACAGGTTAAAAAATCAAATTGGATTTGATTTTTTAAAAAACAACAATTTTATTCATATGTTTAAAAAGATATGTTTTTATTAAAAAAAATCATTTACATCTGGATAGATTCACAAAAACTAAATCTTAAATATTAAAAATATTTTTTATTTATGTTTTTTTGAAAAAAATTTGTTAGGCTAAAAAAAAGTAAATAATTAAGTTTTTTAATAGAAGTAATTTTTCCAAAAAAACGTATTTAGGTGGGTTTTTGAGATTGGACAAAATAACTTTATTTTAAAAATTACCTTTTTAATCGAAAAAAGCAATCCAACCAACAATAACGATAAATTTGGATTAGCTTTTAAAAAATATACTTTTTTTTTCTATTTCTTAAAAAAAACTTCTGTTTAAACAAAGAGAAATCATTTCAAATTTGGATAGGTTTTTAAAAAGAGTTTTTAACAATTGAAAATATTTTTTATTTTTTTTAAACAAGGTATTGATTGATTTTAAAAATAGATAAATAATTTACTTTGTCAAAAAAAAACCCTTCTCTAATAGACAAATCGAAATAAGTATTAAATTGAATAATAGTAATTTACTTTTTAAAACAAAAGTAATTTTTTCAATAAAAAAGTCAACTGAAGCCAATAACAAATATTCTAAAATCATCACAATCAAAGGCATCCATTCAAAATGACCATAATCAGCAAAAACAAAATAATAAAACAAAACCAGCAACTCGTAATACTATATGTGTTATATAAAAAAATTGAAATGTAGAATCAAGATTTTGTCAAACAATCAGACTTTAGAATCAAGGAACAAAAAAAAAAATCAAAGAAATAAAATCAAAATTAACAAAAATAAAAGGAAAATAATGAGAAGTGTGGATTGATGCAACAGTTAGCACGAGAGAAGATGATGAGGTGGTAATTATTGAAGACACGAAAATAAGAGTATTGTTGAATATGCTGTGAAATCTTACCATTGTTAGGGAAGAAAGTATACGAAATCTGCTATCCAATGAGGCAGCAAATCTCTTTGGAACAAATGAAATTTCGATTATGAGAATGAAATATTAATTTTAATATGTCGATGAAAAAGATAATAATGAGGCCGATCCTCTAATTTGAGTCTCAATACGTCGAAATAATCACATTAATGGCACACGTCATGAAAAGTAGAATCAAATTTTAGCTTTAGATGGGTGATAATTAAATGAAGGTATGAACTATCAATTTTATGCACTAAAGAAGATGTCTCTGTCTAAAGAAAATGTAGACCAAAACAAAATTATAAATTACATAAAAATGATTGGAAAATATAATAAAAAAATTATATTATATCTTATAAAAAACTTTCTTAAATACCACATTTTCAGTCCTGGCAGAATCAATTAATCCTTCATCACAAAGTAAAATTTTAAGATCATTTCTATTACTGACTCGAGAAAAAGCTACATAAAGTTGACCATGAGAAAACACAGGACGACGCAGAAATAAACCAACTATTGATAATTTCTGACCCTATCTTTTATTAATTGTCATCACAAACGACAAGGAAACTGGGAATTGTCTGCGTTGGAATTTCAATGGTATAACCGTATCACTAGGAATCAAAGTCATTCTAGTGATAAAAACTTTATCTCCAGTACTGCTACCTGAAATAACTTCTGCACAGATCACATTTTTCCCTAGATCTCGCACAACAAGTCGAGTCCCATTACACAAATGATGAGTCCATATTTTCTGATATATTTTAGCTTGATTTGAGTGGATTTCATCATATAAACCTACACTTAAGCACCATAATAGCATATTTTTGTGTTTGATCCCTAAATTGAACCTAAATGTGAAAATATGCATTTTTGTACATGAAATTAACAATTTAATTCCACTTTTATTCCATGTGATGCCATGACAGGTTTGTTGAGTGATTTCAGGCCTTGGAGGCAAGAATGGATAGCCAAAAGTGGAAGAAAGCATGTACAAGGGAGAAAACATCCATTTTTATACTTCAAGTCTTGCTTTTGGATTTTGCAATTTACATTGTAAGTATTTCTTTAATTGTCTCTTTCAATTGCCATACTTGTTCTACACTTATTTCTATTTTTACTTTCCTTTATCAATATATGCTTGGTTTTGCAATTTTGATGTTCTTGTTGATGAATTTGATGTTTGATGCTTGTTTTACGTTTGTTTGAGTTACCTTAATTGATTTTGAGCATTTATGGTTCATAGCTTTTATCAATTTCCCAATTTTGCCATGTTTTATGTTTATGCCCACTTTGTGTTCGATGAAATGCCAATTTTAGTTATGGGATAATTTTCACCCCTTGGCTTGGGGAAAATGAGTCTATAGATTACTAGAGCCATAATGTCCAATATTTCGTGATAATTCTTGGGTGTTAGTTGTTATTGTTTCCACTAACGCTAGCTTTTTACTAAGGTAGTTAGTAAGTTAGCTAGGACTTGTGGATTAATAACAATTATGCTCAGTTAAGTTATCCTTCGATGTTAAGGGATGACTCAGTGAGATTAATCCATCATAATTATCATAGTTGTGATTATGGCAAGGAAGGGATTCCATAACTCATCCCAAGTCAATGTTTCATTTATGTTTTGAACTACTTTTCCATCACTTTATAGCTTTACTTGTCCATATTACATATATAGTTCTTTTATTCCTTTATTGCTTCATTAATTGCAATTTTGTCTTGTTCTTTAATTCCTTTATTTTGTTTGCTCTCAATCATTGAAAACCCCTTTGATTCTCACAACCAAAATTGTGCACTTATTGGAATTAGTTCCTAGGGAAGACGACCCGAGGTTGAAAGACTCTCGGTTTAGATTAGAAATTGTAAACTTTGATCGAGTATTACTTGTTGGTTGAGAATTATACTTGCAACAATGTTATTTCTCCTTTACCGAGAAGGAATTCTTAACCGACGATTTTGCTCGCATCAAGTTTTTGGCGCCGTTTTCGGGGAGCTAGCGTCATGAGTGCTTTATTTTGGTTGTTGTAAATATGTCCATAGTGTAAATATATACTTTTTGGGTTGTTTGCTTGTTTTTGCTATTAATTAGAATTTTGTTTCTTTTGTTACTTGATGTCTTTAGTTTTTATTTTCCATTTTCTCTGAGTTATCACCTTCTTGGTTTGAAGTTTGGTTGTGATCATTTTGTAGGGTTTGATAACTTCAATTGTGGATTGCATCATGGGTTTGGAGCATCAATTTTGGGAGGAGCAACCTCCTCCATATTACAATGAACCATACCCTCTCCAATATGCATACCCAAACCAAGGATATGGTGGATTTCCCTATGACTATACACCTCCATCACCATATACCTATGACCCATACCCTCAACACAACCCTCAATCACCGTATTTTCAATCACCACACCACCACCATCATACACCTTCTTACACACCACCTCAAGATACTCATCAACATGAACTACCTCCCACATATCCAACCTTCTATCCAACCAATGAACCTTCCTTTTTACCTAATTGTGAAGCTTTTCCACCCTTGACCCAAGACCATCAAGACCTTCAAGCCTTTATCCAAGAGCAAGAAGGATTCCGAAGGACACAAGGGCAATTCGTGGCAACCATAGCCGAAGCGGTAAACCGCTTAGTTCTCCTACACTCATCCGATCAAGGCATTCCTCTTGAGGAATGTGGAGGGTCAACTAATGCATGTAGTGAAGAGGAGAGCATGGAGCCACAAGGAAAAGAAAAAGGGTTAGAGCTTTAAGTGCAATAAAAGGGAGAAAGTGAAGTATGTGAACCGGAGGAGAGAAAGGAGGAGTTGAGGGAGATTGATCAAAATGAGGATTTCACATTAAGTGATTTTTTGTACTCCTTGGTCAATCCCCTCAATGATCCTAATGAGCATCTCCCCATTGAGTTTGAGAGAAACATGGAGGTAGACTTCTCACAACCTCCTTGTTATGACTTGAGTGAGGGGGAAGAGGAAGTTGGTGATGAAGCAACTCCGGTCCAAGAACATATTGAGTGGGTGGCAATTTCACCTATGATCTTTATTGGCCTCCATCAATATGCTATCTTAGAGACGGACTACCAACTTAAGGTCCTTCTTTGGTTAGTACATGGTGGAGAAAGAGGTATTGGTTGCCAAAAGAATCCAAGGCTCTTCAAGAAATCCAATTTAAGCTTTGGGATTCAAGAATGGTGTAAAGCACAATTGGTTGATTTTTGGAAAATGTTGGGTTGTTACAATGGTCATTTGAGAGCTTGTCCATCCGGCTTGGAGCGTAGTGATCAACAAGAGGGAGAGCGGATGCCTAGAATATGGGATCCCGGAGGAGCCTCAAAGTGCAAGCTTGGATGGAGGTTCAAAGAGGAGTGGAAACACAAGCCACCCTAGCTAGAGTCTCCTCAATAAGCCCAACTTAAGGACTATAAACCAAAGTGCTAGGTGGGAGACACCCCACCATGGTAACATCTTTCTTACCCTTTCTCTTTGTTTATAGTCTTGGTTTATTGCATTTTTTTTATTTTGGCTAGCTTAGGCTTAGTTTAGTTTTGAGTTTAGATAGGTTGAATTGCAAATGGATCATGATTTTGTGATATTTTGAATATTTTGGGGGTTGAATGCTAATTGAGCTAAGGCATAGCACCTTAGAAATGAAAGGAAAATTTTTGCAAAATAGGGCACCTATGCGTGCGCACCTACTCGTGCGTACACACACATACCATCTTTTTGCCACTTTGTGCAAGCACACAGCATTGTGCGTCCGCACGCAAGCTTGCAGCCCCTCTTGTGGGAGCATTAGCACAGGTTGTGCGCCTGCACCCCAACCCTCCTTGCTTCCGTGCGTGCGCACGGACCTGTGTGCGCACGCACACATGATCCTTCATCTAAAAAAAAGTGTGTGTGTTCTGTGCGTACGCACACTTCTATATCTCCGTTCTAATCGGAACACTCGCACGCCTTGTGCGAGCGCACACACCCCCTGTTTTACCTTTTTGTGCGTACGCACACGTACCTGTGTGTGCGCACAGGTGCTGTTTTGGGCAGCATTCCTATTCCACTTTAAATAAGCCCTAACGCACTTCCCGCCCACTCCATACCTCTCTTCTCTTTCTTTTACCTTATTTTCTTCTTGTTTTACTTAGTTTTCATTGCATTTCATTTTCATTTTAGTAATTATATTAGTCTTAATTTAGTTGTTTGCTAATTGAATAAGTTGCAAGTGCTTACTTATTATTTGATTGGGTTGCTTCTTGATTGAATTTCATCAACGCACTTATACCTTGCCTTAAATTACTATCACCTAATTGGATTTTCATATTTACATTTTGTTACATATTAGGTAAAATTTTTATAAGTGCATATTGAATTAAGTGAATTAAGTTGAAATTACTTGTTTATCATGATTTTTCATATCACATTTATCACATGACCAGTACTTGCTCCCTGTTAATGCTTGGCATTTGTTTGAGTGACTTTACTTGATTGCTATCAAGTGTATCACTTTTTGTAACAAGTACCTATACCATGTGACCTTTTCTTTGTATTTCATGATGAACACGTAGTTTTCTTTTCATTAATGGAATGGTTGTTGTTTATTGTGCTATTTTATATCAATTTTGTGCTTTCACTTGCACAATTATAATATCCAATATCTCAATTACTTGATTCACTTTTGCGGTTACCTAGGTTTGTTTGTGCCTCATCTCTTGCTTATTCTTTAATTGCAACCTAGGCCATCTAATTGAGGAACTCGTTCTTTACTTTTTGATTGTGTGGATGCCATTTTAACCGGCCGTTGTGTGTATTCTAATCGCGCGCATAATTGGAATACACACACGGCTCAATCATTTGCATCATACCTCACCACTATGCAGGCCTCCTCAATTAGATGCTTACTTGCTTTCTCCTTTGCTATTTTTGTCCTACTTGCCTTATGATTCTTAATTATACTCTATTCATTCTTTTTGAGGATGAGACGTGGAGGCAAGGAGCCGGTGGAGGAGCAGGACACCGTAGAGGAAGATGCTAAGCATACATTGGCCTTGGCAATGCCCATGCAACCCGAGCCCCCGTATCCGCCAGCTGAAGGTGGAGCGTAAAGCTTCATTCTCCCCGGATTGTGTTCATGCACGGAGGACCGTGCAACGCTTAAGTGTGGGGGAGGATTCATCATTTTGGGGGCGTAAACTTTCTTTTCCGAACACTTTGTACCTTTTTTTTGTTTCTTTTTATTAGGTTTCTTGTATATATTTGGAGTGTTTTTAACTGTTGCATTGCATTCTCTTCTAGTATATATATCTTAGCTTATACTATTGCATTTTGCATTTTTAGTTGGTATATATTTTATATATGTTGCATTTTTGCATATTTCACTTAGTATATATTTTATAGATAGAAGTTGTGATTGGATGATGTGAATAGTATAGCGCCTAGTTCAATTTTGTCATAATTGTTCATGTTAATTTTTGCAATGTTGAAAATTAGGAATAGAACTAGGAAAGATTTTGAAATTACATCCATCACAACATACATACATACATATAGGAAATAATTTTGGTGAAAAACAACAAGGATTTTCCAAGAGCTTTGTTTTTAGGGCATTTTATTGAATTAATTTGGAAAATTGTTTTCAAGCTTGCTTGAATGATCTTTATGGAACATAGAAGAAAGATAGAACAAAATACCATGTGAGTTTTTGGGCTTATAATGAGTGGTTACACATTATAACCACAATTTTTGTTCATTGTGTGCTTTATCTCCTCCTATGATTGTAATCTTGGTTTTGCTTGATTCTTTATTTCCAATGTTTGATGTTGTGATTGCATTTAGCATGTTTGATGCCATCTTTTAATTAAACTCACTCACCCATATAGCCTAACCCTTATATCTACCGTTGTAAACCACTTTTGAGCTTTTTAATCCCCCTTGTTCTAATTATTAGCACATTACAACCCTAAGCGAAAAACCATGAATTACCTTGAATTGCATCTTTGATTAGCTTAGGTTGAGATGTGTGTGTCATTTAAGTATGGGAGAAATTTTGGGAAGCATTGGTAGAGAAAAATTTTTGTTTTGGATAATTATTGAAAAATTTGGAAAAAAAATGGGTGCACATTCATGTGTCAATTTGCCTTAACCATATGAATTTGTCAAAAAAAAAGAAGAAAAAGAGAAATAGAAAAAGAAAAAAGAAAAATGAAATGAAAAAATAAAAATAAAAGGGGACAAAGGTCTCCCCAAAAAGGAAAAAAGAAAATGAAATAAATGAATAAGAAATGCATATGTAGACTTGGATGAAAAAGATGCATGAATGTGTATAAACAGGGAATGGGAAGTTAGGTTGCATAGTTTGTAATTTGGTTGATATAGGTTGAGTGGACATTTGAGCTAATCAAAGATTCAATTCCCTAGTTCACTTAGCCATATTTATCCTACCTTAACCCTAACTCCATTACAACCCTCTAAAGACCTCATGATACTTGCACTCTCACATCACATGTTTGTTGATTGTTAGATGAAAAGCAAATCTTTGAAAGCATGATTAGGAGGAGACTTGAGTGATTAAACCCTAAAACACCGAGTGCTTAGAGTGCATACACACCTAGTGAGGGTTCGATCACTCAACTCTATGTTTCCACACCTCTTATCATGTATTCTTGCAAATTGCTTCATTTTTTATGAGTAAATCATTTCTTTAGATTTTTTATTGCATTGAGTTATTTCTTTGCCTAGCCCTATATGTCTATACACTTGCTTGGAATTTGATTGTTGCTTTCACCAAATTAATAGGACATTATAGATAGATAGATATATATAGTATATACATACTTGCATGCACATAGGTAGTTGCATTCAATAAGTTGTTTCTCTTTTGATTATTCTCCTTGTTGGTTTAGCATGAGGACATGCTATTGTTTAAGTGTGGGAGAATTGATGAGTCCATATTTTCTGATATATTTTAGCTTGATTTGAGTGGATTTCATCACATAAACCTACACTTAAGCACCATAATAGCATATTTTTGTGTTTGATCCCTAAATTGAACCTAAATGTGAAAACATGCATTTTTGTGCTTGAAATGAGCAATTTAATTCAAGTTTTATTCCATGTGATGCCATGACAGTTTTGTTGAGTGATTTTAGGCCTTGGAGGCAAGAATGGATAGCCAAAAGTAGAAGAAAGCATGTACAAGGGAGAAGACATGAAGAAAACAAGGAGGAATCACACAGCCATTCGTGCGTGTGCACAAGGATGCGTGCGTACGCACAAGGAGGAAATCAGCAAGCGTGCATGCACACAACCCTCTGTGCGTACGCACAAGTGGAAATTCGGAGAAGTGTGCGGACGCACACACCTGTACGTCCGCACAGGTACCAGCGCATGCCTCCATTAAAAAGTCACGTGCTGCGTGGTTTTGGGGGTCTCTAGGCCCATTTCTGAAGTGCTGAAGGCTGGTTTGGAAGGCTATATTAAGGGCATATCAACACATAACAAGGGGAGCTCACTTTAGATTAGGAAAAACACATTAGGAGTAGTGTAGTGTAGTTTTAGGTTTTGCTCTCTTAGGGTGTCATTAGGGCTTTGTAGAATTTTATACTTCTAGCTTTACTTGTCCATATTACATACATAGTTCTTTTATTCCTTTATTGCTTCATTAATTGCAATTTTGTCTTATTCTTTAATTCCTTTATTTTGTTTGCTCTCAATCATTGAAAACCCCTTTGATTATCAAAACCAAAATTGTGTACTTATTGGCATTAGTTCCTAGGAAAGATGACCTGAGGTTGAAAGACTCTCAGTTTATATTAGAAATTGTAAACTTTGATCGAGTATTACTTGTTGGTTGAGAACTATACTTGCAACGAGGTTATTTCTCCTTTACCGAGAAGGAATTCTTAACTGACGATTTTGCTCGCATCAACAAACCACTAGTTGAATCAATATTCCTCAACAAAATAATAGGCACACCTATTTTCAACTTCAATGAATGATTAGGTAGACCAGAACACCTAATTTGATTCAAGAATTCAACATTTATCCAATCAACATCAACATTAGAATAGGCATCACTACCACAGATTGAATCAGCACTAAGATAATTTTTCTCCTCACCAGGCAACAAGTCAACTATATAACTATTTATCTCTTCAACATTCTCAACAGTTGGAGCCAATATTGCCTTATCCTGGAAAAAACTTGGATCACGAAAATTCTAAACCAAATTCGGATAATTTGTATTTATAATATCTTTAACTGAATTTTGCAAACATGAATGATTAGATCATAAGGAATATCAACAGAAAGGTTATCATTGACCACTGTTCCACATTAACCTTCACCTTGAAGTATCCAATATGAAAAGGACCTTAACTCCTGAGCAGTTGATTGTTCCAATCCATTTGCTAATCTCAAATTTTTTGTTAATCTTAAAACTTCGCAATATTTCCAGAGAACGGAAGAATTTATGGAAGCCATCACAATCTCAGCACGAGAACCCTTTGGAATAACTGGCAAGACCTGCCTAAAATCACCACCAAGAACAAACACCTTCCCACCAAAAGGTAAATTTTTATTACTATCAGAAACCAAAACCATGATATCATGTAAAGTCCTATCAAGCTCTTTAAATGTTAATTTATTAGTCGTTGGTGCCTCATCCCAAATAATCAAATCAGCCAATCGGATTAGCTTATCTTTAGGACTATCCTTCTTAATTCGACAAATAGTATCTTCAGTTAGCTCAACGGGAATATTGAACATAGAATGCGCTGTCTTTTCACCAGGTAATAACAGAGAAGCAATACCACTAGAAGCAACATTTATAACAATCTTTTTCTCAGATCGCAATCTAGCTGACAAAACTCTGTATAAAAATATTTTTCCAGTGCCGCCAAACCCGTAGACAAAAAAGAATCCATGCCTCTTATTGGAAACACAATCAATAATTTTATCATAGATCACCCTTTGTTCTTCATTTAACTTTAAGATATTTTCATCGTGCTCACGAAGCAAAGAAACAGTATCATACTGCAACTCATGCAACAGCATCAAATTGCTAAATTGAGAGGCTAAAGAGGTATTAGGAAGCGGCATACCAGCATAATTTCTCAATGATTTCCCATTATTCTGCAGTAATTTCTCAATCTTTAACAAAAAAATGTTTGCAACTCTTCTTGACTCATTGTTAGATCTACGTTTAACATTAAATAATAAATATTAGTACCAAAATATCATTTTTGGCTTGTGTGCGCTTGTGTATATGTGTGTCATATACAAATTTATCATGAACTAAAGTCTTACCGGAATATTGCAGCTCATGTCTTCTATAATAAAGAATATCATCAGACAAATAAGCCCAAGTTTGTTCCCAGACTGACAAAGGTCTTCCCATAGAACTAGATAGCAACAATATCACGAAAAGCCTCCTTAGCTGTGCAGCTGATGCTAACTCGCCGACTTCCTTAATAGTAGAAACAAACTCATTATCATCGATCAAGAATTTCATAGCAGAACATGCCTCTTGAAATGTATCATAAGCAACACCATTCATGGTTCTTATACTTCAAAAATTGGTACATCTTCTTTGTACATTCAAAAGCATCCGCATATAGAAAAGTTCACCAGATGAAGAATGAGCAAAACTCAATCTTCTAATTGAAAATCCTCTCTGTCTTGGCTTCCATTCCCTGCAATTCGAACAATACACAAATTTGCTTGGATATTCAACATACGTTAAAACCCGTCCCTCCGGGAACCACCTGTTGGCTATCATCCAACTCGTAAATATTATCACCAAATCTTTATTACTCAAATAAACATGAGTAATAATATCAGCATCATCGAATACAACATGTTGCTGGATTGGCAAATGAAAAGTCAACCTCTGTACTGATGGCCATCTATGATGAATATCATAAGCAAAAATTCTCCACATGGATTCAGACGGTGATAAATAACAACAATCGTAATATTGTTTGATCTTATCAACTACTTGAGAATATTGAGCACTCTGATTTGTATCTCCAACAGTTACAGTTACTCGATCCGGATCTTTATTGACCTACTTAAAAAGATACTTAATGACGTTTGACTTGTTACAAAATTCAAGATTTATATGAGCTAGATATTTCATTAACAACAACGGATTATAAGGGACAACAAATCTGTTGTCAATATCAACATCATTGATCTTCACTGTAACATCCATATTACGACATTTATATATTGAATAACCATCTTCATCAAACCTCGTTTGATCAATGAATCTTTTCGGATAAAACTTTGAGTACTTACCATCTTTCAAACAATAAGAACTCGGTCTAAGTCGACCACAAGGCCTATAGATCATGTACTTAGTAACGACATTATAAAGAGTTGGAAATTTCTGGGGATTCGGTAGCTCGACACAAATAAATTCATCAACACTTTGTAAGTTGCTTTCCGCGTAAAGCCAAAGTAACATATGTGCATGTGGTAAACCTCTTTTTTGGAACTCAACAGTATACATACCTACAAAATACAAAAAGGTCCTAAAGAAGTCAAATAAATATATGTTTGAAGACAATCGAAAAAAATTCAAATGCTAATTATGAAATTATATACCTGCATTAAGTGGACCAAAAAACACACCTTCCTTAAGATCATTTAGAAGGCACTTTAACTTATCATGAAAAACACGACAAGAGATATCAAGACGATCAGTGATAGGAATTCACTCTCACTCTCTAGATCATTGAAATTTAGGCCAATTTGGATTACACATTATAGTAAGGAATAAATCTGGATACCCAAAATGTTTACAAATTGCCATGGCATCCTGACAATGGTTAAACATGTAACGTCTACCACCAGTGAAGGAGGAAGGCAAAATAACTTGCGTCCCAATTGAAGAAGCTTCGTCATCACCACGATGTATAGCCTCTTTTATTCCTTGAAGGACTTCTCCTCTAATTGTACTTTGCTTCTTTCTAATCACATAAAACCTTTGGGACTCAATCATTGTGAAACAATTAATAACAAATTGTTGAAATAATCGCCTACACTTATGAATAATTCTATCTTTGTGCTTCGACAAAAATAGATGAACTCTGTGAGAGAAACTCTTGTTCTCCTTCCAATAACATATCCATGTTGTTCACCTCGATAAGGAATATTCAGCTGGTAACCATCCTCACCATATGGAAACAACAATGGATACTGTAATGGCCAATACAAAGCATGAGTTTCATAAATACGTTGCAATTAACCAGCAGTAGATCGAACAATAATATCACGACCATGATCTGAGGAATCGAAATCTCCAACAATCAAAGCAGCAACTTCATCACAAGAGGGAGCACTGTAAGTTCTTCGATCAACTGTCCTTTAGGAATACAACTTCAAAGAGAAAATCTCAGAAGGATGACATTGATAGAATTCTCTGACTCTTCGAAATGATTGTGCTATAATATTATGGGTATCGATCATTTCCAACAACTCAGTGATCAATTCTTTTTTATACATCTTTAGATATATGTCGTTCATAGCCATTAACCGGGTCCCATTTTAACATTTTCAACACCTTTCTCGTCTCTTTTACCTTTTTCTAAGCATATTATCAATACATATGACGATGGCGTGCACAACTGGTAACGATGGAGACATCAACAGGCGAAGAATAAGACTTCGCATTACGCGGGAGTTGCCGACTTTAAGGTTAGTTCTTTTGTGTTAAATTTTGTACAATCCCATGTAGATACATTTTTGCATGTAGCCATGGTTAGCGTAATTGCGAAGAATTAGAATATAGTTTATAATGTTAGGAATAGGTCGCTTGTAGAAATTTGAAACTCTATTTAATTGTGGTAGGTTATTATGACATAGTTATTAGTTTGAAACTCTATGTTTTAGTTAGGTTTTTTTTTAGTATCAAATATATTAAAATTAACAGAGTAATTATTACTTGTCTAAAAAACAAGTAATTAAAGATGTAGATATGTTCTTAATTAGATATATGTTTAACTTAAAAAAATATTTATTTAACTTTAATATTTTTTTATACTAAACAGATCCTACTACAAAAGGTTTAAAGAAACTTAAAAATAGTGTAAGAATTTAATAGGAAAAATATGGAAGCCTATTTAAAATTTTTAAAATACGAGGACCGTTAACCATCGAAGATCCAATTAAACATTTCAAAATATCTCTTTATAATTCTGAACTATTTTTTTCTTCAGAGGCCTTGCCTTCTACTACCCCAGCGGGTGAGTGATACCCTTCCTCCACCGGACGCCATCATCTCGTACCTGGTTGAGGCTAGATTTGGCGACACGATTCTCCTCAGGGATTTCACATTCGACAATTCCCTGATTATGGCATTCATGGAACGATGGCATCCAGAGATGCACACGTTTCATCTCCCGTGGGGTGAGGCCACTATAACCCTGCAAGACGTGGCATACCACCTAGGGCTACGTGCACACGACGAGCCAGTCGGGGGTGCCTCCGTGACTTCAGTAGGTACTACCACACGGAGACATGGCAGCTTGTGGAGCGTCTCCTCAGTGCCAGGCCTTCGGTGGCTCCACAACAAGTCGCGCAAAGAAAAGAGTCGTTCACACTGAAGCTTGTTTGGTTGCGGGACCGTGTCCGCCAGATGCCCCTACAGACGACCCAGAGACCTTATGGCAGTACGCTAGGTGCTACATTATGTTGCTGATCGGAGGATATCTCTTGACAGATAAGTTAAACAACTTAGTCCACTTGCGTTGGCTCCCACTTTTGGAGGACTTCGGGCGGTGCCGGGCGTTGTCTTGGGGCTCGGCTGTACTTTCCTGGACGTACTAGTCACAGTGTTCGGCAGCACACCGAGGCGTCAAGGACATCGCCGACTGCATGCCGCTTTTGATATCCTAGATCTACCAGAGATTTCCTCAGTGGTGTCCAGTAGATAGAAGGAACTACCAGTATCCCATGGCTGTGAGGTAACAAAAGTTTTTTTTCTGTAATTAGTTATGAATTTGTAACTTCCTACGCCTGTTGCCTAATGAACTGCTATTATTCTTTCGGTTGGTGTCAGGTTGGTCAGACTGCAGCAACAGAGCAGAAATCAGCATGAGGCTAGGGTCCTGCGTTGGTGGGTATCGATCAACCGGTTACGATTCGATGAGGTTAGTACCATGTTTATGATTCAACCTCGTTTTCATTTTAGTCAATTATGTTGCATTATTTTTGTCATCCTAACTATTAGCTCTGTTACGGGTATGTCAGTTTGTATGGATACTGTATGACGACCCTGCTCTGCAGGCTCTGTGCCATCCCTGGTTCTTCAAGAAGGAGGAGTGGGGGACATGGATGTCAGTCTTTCCCCTTATCTACTTCAATATTGTTCTATTTCACTAGGTTGACCAGGTGAAGAGGCAGTTCAATGGAGAGCAGCAGGTTCCTGGCCCTCCAGTGAACCTTGACAGGTATATGTGATGTCTTATTTATCTTTGCGTTGATGACCTACGATCTATCCGAGATAACCAGTAGGTCGTCTTGTGGGGTGACATGGCATCTCAGATTAGTGAAGAAGAACGACCATGACTCGGTGCTCTCGGACTCGAGAATGGCAAAAGCAAATAGGCAGGATGTTCTTGTTGTCGTCTTGTGCCACTGCAATAAGCAACACTCCACCGTATCTCCCATACAGATGCATGCCATCGATGGAAACAAACGGCTTGCAATGCTTGAAAGCCACAACACAAGATGGGAAAGCCCAAAATACTTTGTTGAATATGCTACAATCACAGACCAAAAGGTGTCCATCGTAGCTCACAAATGGTACTGGGAAAACAACTTTGCTGTGCCTGAAGCAGTTTTGGCACCTTGTTGTGCGACTCCTCCTAAACGCTGTATATCTGTGCAATTTCCTTTTTCTTTGTCATCCACACCTTGCAGTACCAGGATGCTGACGGAGGGGTTCGACTGTATCAATGATAGCGTGAAATCTGTATCGCTAAAAATTTCCTTCGGCAAGTATACCGAATTATCGTCAAGTAAAAACTCACAATAGAGTAAGGTCGACTCCTACAGGGATTGATTGGTTGAGCAACTTTAATAAGAGGAATGTTCTAGTTGAACTAAACAGAGTTTGACAGAGAATTGTAGAATTTAAATGGTGGGAAATGTAGATAGCAAGGAATGTAAATGACAAAAAAGTAAATGGCAGAATGTAAATGGCAGAAAGTAAATCATAGAAAGTAAATTGCAGAAAAGCAAATGGGGATGGGGATGATGAACATAATTGTAAACAACAGAATATAGAGAATGGGGAGATAAGAGTAGGAAAGCTCATTAGGTTCAGGAGATGTTGCATTCTCCGGATCAAGTTCATTCTCATCTCTTCCTCAATCCATGCAACTCATTGATCTCTTGGAAATCTTAGGTGATTGAATCCCAATTCCTTGACAATTCAATCTCTCTAAGCTTGAACAATTTCCCAATTCCTTGATCTAATTGCTCATGGGAAGAGATGAAGTACGATCACTGATTATACCACATGTTTTTCTAGATCAAAGTATTGGGAGGATTATATGTCACTATATCCGTCCAACCCCTAACCTAGTCCACTATGATCAAAGTATGAACAATTTCTCTTCCAAGACAATTGCTCAATTGAATGAAGATTGAAAGCTTTTAAGTAAATCAAAGAGAATGAAAAGAAGAAGAACAATAAGAACTATTATTGATCCATTAAATTACAATAGAGCTCCCTAATCCAATGAAGTGGGGTTTAGTTGTTCATAGCTATGGGAATGGAAATTGGAAATGTAAAGTGTATTGAACGTAAAACTGAATACAGAGAAGAGTAATTTGAGTGTTTACAATCCTAGATCCACCCAGGTTCCCCCCGTCTCTTTCTAGTTCAAAACTACTCCTATATATATGATGCGTGAGCATCTTACCTATCTTTTCCTAGTGAATTCGCATTCAAATTATTGAGTTTAATCAAGAATTAATTATCTTTTAGCCACTATGGATGCTACTTTGAGTCGTGTGAAATTTTATTTATTTCAGGTAGCATTCAGATGAATTTGATAGAGTTTCTATAGAAAAAGAGAAGGAAGCAAATGATGCTGTCAACCCTGACCTCTTTGCACTCAAACCTGAACAACTCGAGCTACAAAGATACAATGGACGTGATTCTAGTGGCGTTGGAAATTTAACTTCTAGAACTTTCCAACGATGTATAATAGTTCATACTTCTCCGCCATCAACTCTGCAAGGGTGGCGCCTAACTTGAGGTTTCTCAAGTTAGGCGCCAAGGTGAACATAACCCAATAATCCAAGGCTGCCAAGGCTACGTCTAACTTGAGATTTCTCAAGTTAGGCACCAAGCACTACAATCACATATCAATTGGATGCAACCCCCTTCAAGTTAGGTACAAGTACACTCCAAGTTAGGTGCCAACTCAGGTTGTTCGCGCCACTCTTTCTTGCATCCTTCAAGTTAGGTATGGTCCTCCTTCAAGTTAGGCACAACAACAACAAAATCAACTCCATTTAGTGCTGCATCCTCCACACTAACTTGAGATTTCTCAAGTTAGGCGCCACTTCTAAGGAAGGCCATGGTCCCCACACTCCACTTGAACGCATGCAAAGATCTTTATTAATTTTTGATTAAATTGTATTTTATTTAAAAAAATAGGAAAAGATATTATTTAGTTTTAGAAAATATAATTTACATTAATTAGGATTAGATATAAAAGGGAAGAATCAGCCCTTCGGACTCTTCTCTCTTCTCTTCTACCTCATTTCGTAATTTACAGTTTTTTCTGAATCCTAGTTTTCTCTCTGAACCATGAGCAACTAAACCTCCACTGTCAAGGTTAGGAGTTCTGTCTATTGTATGGATTGATACTATTATTTTTCTATTTTAATTCATGTACTGATTTCTATTTCAAGAATTGTTTCCGTTCTTTGTCTTATGAATTTGGGTGGAACAAAAGTATGACCCTTATTCTAATTGAGTTCTTGTATAACTTGGAAAAGCTCTTTACTTGAACAACAGTTTGAAAACAATTTCTCCTAAATTTCTAATTATCTATACTTAACGGGATATGTGACATATAATCCTCTTATATTTGGGTAATTGGGGTTTCTGTGGCATATAAACTAGAATTGAACTTCACTCTCTAATTGGAAATAAGTGACCAAGAAATTGGCGGTTGATGAAGGTCAAAACACTCTTTTCTGTTTGTCTAACTAAGTAAATCATTTAACCATTGTTGCTTAATCCATCAATCCTCGTGGGATCAACCCTCATTCACTTGAGGTACTACATGGTACGACTCGGTGCACTTACCGGTTAGTTTTTGGATTATAAATTCCACACCAATATACTACTTCTCTGATCCTCAGTTAAGTTTGCAAGTCTCTGGATGTAGGCCCTTGGCCTCAGTTGAAGTAGTTAACTAACTCATTGGGCTTTGCTCAGCTTGCTGGAAGAGTTTGAGTTGAGCAGCATCCACGTTAATGGCTCACGTTAGTGGCGTTAACGTGGGCTTTCTTGGCTTTGATCAAGTTAGTGGTGTTAACTTTACCACTAACTATCCATGCTACTCCATTCTCCGCGTTAATGGCTCACGTTAGTGGCATTAACGTGGCCATTAACGTGGCCTTTTTTGGCTTCTCTCAAGTTAGTGGTGTTTACTTTACCACTAACTTTTCATGCTTCTCCCTTCTCCACGTTAACGGCTCACGTTAGTGGCATTAACATGGCCACTAATGTAACAACCTCGTTTTTTGAGTACGCGAGATCTTTTCTGAAGGCACAGATTTCTCCAGAAGTTTAAGAAAGGGAACAACTTTGTTATATTATCAAGAATCTCAATCCTCATTGTCATTATGTCATCTTTAAGTTAGGACCTCAGTTGAGACAAGCTCGACAATGCAATCGTGAAGAACCTAATTTTTGAACCGTATCGGTTAGGTGCTTTTGATTCTGGTTTCCGTAATTAGTCTTAGTTTGGCGAACCGGACTAGATTCATGAGAGAAGAGAAATAGTAATATGATATTATTATTATATTAATATTAGAGATGCTTGTAATATTATAATATTACTTGATCTGTTTTAGTTAAAAATAGGAGATCGGTTTAACCGGGTTCACAGTCTACTGGTGCAGATTAACACCAGCACTCTCTGATGAATTTAGCAATACTAATGCCTCATCATATATCTTCTATTCTCATGTTAATCATGTTACTAGTGTCATTTATACTATTAGCTCAGATATTAATCTCTAGAAGTGTTGTTAAGTGTATGTTCTAATACATCTAGTTTTAGTAGTTATACACCTGAGATATTTTAGTATTATTTTAACCATCTCCCAAGCCAACCAATCACAACTCTCCCCTCACCCCCCAAGACCTCCAAGGCTGCCTCATTTGCTCCTTGTGGATGAAAATTATCAAGAGAAAAAGGAGAGAAAGTTCTTGGTTCATAAATCTTCAAAGCTTGATTTCTTCTGAACTAAAACTCAAATCAAAACTCTGATTAAACCAAAATGATCCTCTCTTCTTCATCTACATAACCATGTAATTTTTCATGGCTAGAAATTAGGTGAGATGGCTGCCTCCCTCCCTTTTCAATTTGGTTTTCAAGGAAAACCATGCTAAACATGTATTTTCTTGATGTTCTTTCTTTAGATCTCTTGCTTAGCTTGACTTGTGAGCCAAGAATCTTCAATTCCCAGCACGTCTAAGCTGAGGAATCTCTACCTAACATGCTGATTAAGGTTTGATCAGTTGAGGTTTCATGGATTCAAAGTTGTTCTTGATGTGTTTTAGGAGGAAAAAGTGCTTTAAGAACACTTCAAAGAGTAACCGGATTTGGAGCAGCAAATGATGCCAGGGCATCATGGCTAGTTTTACTAGCCATTTTTTGTATGTTTTAGGTTGGTTTCATGCATTTTCTTAGGAAATAAGAAAGTATTTGGTTGAAAATGCATTCATACCATAATTCAAGCAAACATTGTGAATTTTGAATGATTTTATGAGAATTATGCGTGAATTGAATGATAAAATAGATGATGCATGATCTCATGATTAAGAGCAAGACTTTGATGTACTTTGTTTGATTGATTTCAGGTAACAAGAAGAACACCAAACTTAAATCTTGCTTGTCCCCAAGCAAGTACTGGAACAAGAGAATGATGAATGAAATGACAAGAGGAATGAATCATTATTGTGGAAGTCATGTTCTTGGTTTTATGGGGTTTCATGCATAGCAACTTAGGTTTATTCCTTTACTGACTTTCAGACCTTTATCATGCCTTGGAATACTCACTTGATTGCACCCTTTGAGACTTTTATTTATTGATTCCTTTGTCTTTCCAAGGTCTATTTCTTCCTTAGGCTAAGTATTCTATGAGGGGGCGACTCTTTAAGATAAGCTTTCAGCCAACACTCCTGAACCAGTTGGTTCAAGGTGCTAGGTGTTGAAACACCCCTAAGGACTTACTCCCTCAAGTCTCTCTCCCCCATACATGCACACCACAGGAACATAGTTTGTTATTTTCTTTCCTTGAGGTCTTGGTGTCCAGCACCTCTTTGGGTTACTAGATGTTCTGTAGCAAGGTTGCTCTTGATAGTGGATTTTCAGTTGATAATCCTGGATTAGTTAACCCAAGTTACCAAGTGATGAAGCACTCCTAAGAACTTATTCATCCAAGCAGATCCTTGGTACAAGAGCACCAAAGACACATCCCTCAAGTTTCAAGCCCTTAGTGCCTAGCCTTATTCTTTATTAACTTTTCTTTCTTTTTCAACCCTTATTATTTTTTTCTTTTTCTTATTAGGATCTTATTATTTAGCTAGTCTCATGGGGTGTGTTTCAAGCATATGATTCAAGACAGATAGTTGTCTTCCCACCTTGTTGGTGAACCAACTTAGCTAAGTGATTACTACACCACAAATTTAAGGACCTACTCCACAACTTGAACATCACTCTGGTCTTTCATAACATCTCTTTTTATTGGACTTAAAAGGACAAGCATACAATAAGCAAGATGAGAATGAAAACAGGCAATTTAACTAGCAAGCATAGACCTAGGCAAAAGCAGACTTAAAGACAGAATTGAAAATTCCTAAGCTACTATGGAAGCATGTTCTATTTCATACATGATTTTCCTTATTTAAAATACTTGAAAAAGAAAGATGGAACAATGAGGGAACTCCACCACCTTTTACTCTTGGGGGTGCTCATGCTCCCCTTCCTGTTTGTCCTCCTTATGTTTTTCTTGAGTGCTTGCACTCCCACTTCCCTTGCTTTTTCCAATCAACTTCTTCCAGAAGCCAGCATCTTTCATCTTCTTTTTCAATGTTTCCTTCTGCTGTTTCACCTTCCTTTCCTCTTGTTCTGTGAGATCTTTTTGGACCTCATCATACCTAGGGATTGCAGAGTGTAGATTATACATATGACTAGACATATATTTCAACTTGGCTTGAGTGTTTATGTTGAACTCCTCCCTATGTAGTTGCCGTCCTTTATTCAGTACGCTGAACTCATTGAATGCCTTTGTCTGAGCTAGCTGTCGTTGATTGAGTTCTTAAAGGTGTTTGTCTTGATGCTCTTGCCCTTCAGTCACTTGATTGATGGCTTGAGTGAGCTAGGAGTAGTGTTCCATTTGCTGTTTCTACCACTCCCCTTGTTGATTCATCCAATTAGAAAGCAGTTCTTCTTGACGATCCATCCTTTGGGCTTGAATGTGCAGTTATTGTTCTTGTCCCTCCATATAACTCCTCGCTAGCTCCTCAATGGCTCCGTGAATGTGATTCAAGTTGATGTTAGTTGGATCATAGTACTCTTCTTGTTGATATTCTTCCTGTTGAGGTTCTTCTTGGTGAGGTTCTTCTTGTGGTGTTCTTCTCCCTATTTGAGGCCTTCTTTGTTGTTGGGCGGGTGTCACATACGTTATACACTGGAGTGTAACCATCCTTCCAGGGTTTACCCAAGTTGGATTGCTATCCTCGAAGACTACCTTGGCTTTCGTACACAGCCTAAGGAAGGTGCTGGGGAACCAAAGTCTAGCACCTGGATCATTCTTCTCGGCTGATTCTTGAATCCCCTCAGCTATAATTTCATTCACATTGATGCCTCCACCCTTTACTAAGCAGTGTACCATAGTAGCTCAAGTAACGTTGACCTCAGAATTGTTTGTAGCTGGGAGGATAGATCTCCTCACAAGTTCAAACCATCCCTTGGCTTCCGGGATGAGGTCTCCTCTCCTGATGAACTGAGATCTTATATCTGAATACCTTTCCCAGTCAGATCCTATAACACACATATCATTCACAATTTCTTCAAGTTCATCATTGTCGGGGCCGTTACTTATTCTCACGTGGTAACTGGGCTCATCAAAATGTGGTGATTTCAGCTGAAAAACCCTTGTTATGGCATTGGGGTTGAAGTCCACCTCTGTTCCTCTCACGTAACTTTTGAAGGTGGGGGCCTTGGTTTTGTCTTCTCTGACCATATTTGCATAGAATTCTTTGATGAGGTTTGCGTTTATCTTTGCTTCTGGGTTCGTGAGCCTTTGCCAACCCCTTTGTTCGATCTTCTCTCGAATCTGTGGGCATTCATCTTCGTTGAACTGGAATGTTAACTCAGGCAATATCTTTTTAAGCTTTATCCGTTCAAATTCACGTTCATGGAATGCAGTTTTGAATTTCCCTTCATCAAAAGGGCTACTCAACCGGTTCCTTTCTCTTTTGCCTCTTGGAGCTTGATGATGCCATGAATGATTTTTGAAAAGTGAAGGTGTTGAGGTTAGTGATGAGTGGTAGAATTCGGTTGGGTTTGGATAGGGTGTAGCTTGGAGAATTGTACTTCGAGAGTGAGAAGTTTGAAGAAGTGGTTGCTGGAATGTGAAGGGAAGTACAGACTAGGAATCACTTATATAGGAAAATGATGAGTAAATGAAAGGTGTGGATTGATGGGGTGGTTGTGTGATGGACGGATGGGGTTTTGCATGGGATGAGCACAAGGATCATCAACTTTATGATGAGGTTGGTTCAGTTTCCAAGCTTGTTCTCCTTCCAATGTTGCATGGCAACAATTTCCAATGCAATCCCCCTGGAGACACGTGTATATTCTTCTCTTTTTGTGGTGGCCGAACCCTTCAATTGCCCCATCAATTCTCCTTTAAAATAAAAGAAATGTGATTAAAAGAAAACTTGTGGAAAGTGGCGGCAAAATTTAAAAGACAAGAAAGAGTAACTACTTTTTAAAATTGTTGTTGTCAACTACTAAGTGCTATTCACAAATGCAAACCAACTGACTAATTAAATTTCCATGTATGCAACCTTGGTGACACCAAACTTAGTTTGTGGAAATGTGGTGTAAGATGATTTGTTTAAGGTGCTAAGAGTGACATGCTATGAGCTACATTCATGTCCTCTTAGTGTGCCTTGAACACCAAACTTGTTCTTTACTATATGTTGCATAAAAGGATTTATTCAAGGATATGTCAAAGTTGATTTGCAATCCATGAACCTTGCTTTATTAACTACTTTAAAAGCATGTAAAACATGGGTTGCCTCCCATGAAGCGCTTCTTTAGCGTCACTAGCTTGACGTTCTTCCTTTGTCAGGGTGGTTGGTAATGCTTTAAATCTTCCCCCCTTGCAGTAAACCTGTCTCCATTGGCTTCATCAATGATCTCTACATGTTCTAGGGAGAGAACTTTATTGATGGTGAAAACCTTAGGTTACTGAGATGGGATGATGGGGAGATGAGGTGGGATATCTAGGAAGTAAGCTGAGATCACTTTATCCCCTGGAGAGAAATCTTCTGTAGGGATCTTTTTGTTTCTCCATCTCCTTGGTATCTTCTTCTTTGTTTCTCTTGCTGTTATCCTGCTCTTTGTGGTCTCTTTTCCTAGGGGGATTTTGTTTCTGGTCCCATATGATTCTGGTGGATTTGGCTCCACTTGAGTTTCCTTTAGCTGTGACAACTGCTGATTATTTTGTTCATCACCCAAAGGAATTCCTGAGTGTACAGCTTGTGCCTCAATGCTTGTTTCTCCCACCATTGCTCTGTCATGCTCTGTCCTTAGTTCCTTGCCTTCCTGACTTGCTTCTTGTGAGGGTTTGAAGACATTGAAGGTGAGTTGTTCATCATGTACCCTCAGTATTAGCTCTCCTCGCTCCACATCTATGAGCGCTCTGGCTGTAGCTAAGAATGGTCTTCCCAATATGATTGGGTGAAGATGACTTTCTTCCATTTCCAGTATGACAAAGTCTGTGGAAAGGAAGTAGTTCCCAACCTTCACCAGCACGTTTTCAACCACTCCTATTACTTGTTTTTGAGTTTTGTCCGCCAGCCTGATGACTACGTCTGTGGGCATCAGCTCATTGATTTGCAGCCTCTTCATAAGGGATAAAGGCATTAAGTTGATGCTGGCTCCCAGATCACAGAGTCCTTTATCAAACATTGTTTCTCCTATGGCACAGGGGATGTAAAAACTCCCTGGGTCCTTTCTTTTTGTAGGCAGCTCTGGTTGAATGAGAGCACTGCACTCCTTATTCATCACTATGGTTTGTCCTCCCTTGAGTGAGCTTTTTCTGGTCAACAGCTCCTTCATGTACTTAATGTATGAGGGCATTTGTTGGAGGGCCTTGAGGAATGGTATGTTTATATGGAGAGATGCAAATATGTCAAGAAACCTTGAGTATATTCTCTTCTCTATACCACCATTGAGTAATTGGGAAAAGGGTGCATAGAGTCTCAACAGCTCCTTCTGTGTAATTGTGGTTTCTTGATGATTCTCTTCCTGCTTTCCTGCTGATGTATCTTTAGGTTGTTCTGATGGTTTGTTCGGCTCTTCCTCAGTCTCCTTATCACTTATAGTAACCATCTTACAATCTTCCCATCTGACTTTCTTTGCTTCACCTCTCGGATTTTTCTCTGTGTCACTTGGGAAGCTATCAGTAGGTCTGGGAATCTTCTCAGATAGGTATCCCACTTAAATTTCCAGCCTCTTGATGGTGTCTCCCTGATTCTTGATATTGGCTCGCACCTCCTCTTTGAACACCTTGTTATCTTGAATCTCCTTGCATATGCCTTCAAGTAGAGTCTCAATCCTTGATAGTCTTTCTTCCGATGATGGAGAGTTGAGATTGGAAGGATGAGAAGGGCCATTTTGACTTTGGTATGGATGTTGAGAAGTGTTGTTGGGTGGGTGTTGGTATGACCTCTGTGTGGAGTGTTGGTGAGTTGCATTGCTGTTGGAGTTGTGGCGTCTCTGATCTTGGCCTTGGTCTTGTTGATTTCCCCACCCAAAGTTTGGGTGGTTCCTCCAACCAGGATTATACGTTTTGGAGTATGGGTCATGGTTCTGCCTAGGTGAATTCCCAATATAGTTGGCTTGTTCCTGATCACCCTCTACTTCTTCATTCACTCCTTCTTGGGTTGCTGCTGAAGTGGTGATTGTTGTTACTTGATTCCTCTCCATCTTCTTGGTGAGGTCAGCTAATTACATGGTAATCATCTTGTTTTGAGCTAGCAGTTCATCCAGATTGTTCAGCTCCATCACTCCTCTAGTATTACCTCTTTCAGAAGCATAGAAGTAGTCGTTCTCTGCTACAGTCTCAATGACATCTATGGCTTCTTCAATGGTCTTCTTCTTGTTCAGAGATCCCCCGGATGAGTGGTCTACTACCTTCTTTGATTCATACAAAAGGCCTTCATAGAAGATGTGCAACTGCACCCATTCATTGAACATATCTGGCAGGCATCTTCTTGTCAAGTCTTTAAACCTCTCATATGCTTCATATAGAGTCTCACCATCCTGCTGCCTGAAGGTTTGTACCTCAGCTCTCAACCTGTTGATCCGTTGAGGAGGATAGAATCTTGCCAAGAACTTATTCACCACATCTTCCCATGTTGCTAAACTCTCCTTTGGAAAGGATTCCAGCCATTTAGATGCTTTGTCCTTGAGTGAGAAGGGAAACAGAAGTAGTCTATAGGTGTCAGGATGAACACCATTAGACTTCACAGTATCGCATATCCTCAGAAAGGTGGTTAGATGTTGATTGGGGTCTTCTTGGACACTTCCTCTGAATGAACAATTATTCTGAATAAGGGTGATGAGCTGTGGCTTTAGTTCAAAGTTGTTGGCATGTATGGTTGGCCTTTGGATGCTACTTCCACAGTTTCCTGGGTTTGGGTTGATGTAAGAACCCAGAACTCTTCTCTCTTGTCCAGCCTGATGCGCTGCACCTTCTCTGCCATGGTTGTGAGCCTCTTCTTCATGATGGTTTTCCATATTCTCCTCCATGTCTGGTTCAAAGTACTCTTCCTCTTCCTCAGCACCAACTACTCTCTTTCCTCTTGCTTCCCTCCTTAATCTAATGAAGGTCCTCTCAGGTTCAGAATCAAAGGAAGTTGAAGCCCCACTTCTTCTACCTGTCATACAACTAACAAAGCAAAAGCAAGAGAAATAGATGCAGACAGTAATTTCTATAGAAATGATGTTAGTGTGAGTGATGCAATATATCAAACAGTTAGTGGGTTAGTGACTGAATTGTAAACAACTAAGAAAATGGGTAGGGGAAAGGGAAGAAAATAGCTAAACAGAAAGTAAATTACTCAAATGAACTTAAATCAAACAAAATAAAAACAAATGCTCAATCTAGTTATCCACCAATTTAATCATTGTTGATACAAAATCAATCCCCGGCAACGGTGTCATAAACTTGATGCAAGGAAATTTGTTGAGAGACAAGTTTCCGTGCATCAGCAAACCAAGGTTGGGTTTGGTGAAATTAATCTTGATTAATTGTGTTTGAGTTGTGTGATTATGATATGGTTTGGTTATGCTTGAAATTGATTGTTTATATGAGTGATTCTTGTTGAAATTTTGGTGAAAATTTGATGAAATTTGATGATATTCAAGCAATGAATGCATGTTCTTGTGGCTACTGGAATTTCAAACCCTAACCTTTAAATTGGGGTTGATTTTGTGTTGACATCAAGTGAAAAATATGGGGCTTTAGTGGCTGCCAATTTATTATGAATTATGGTAAAAATCGGTTACTGAAAAGATTGAAAAACGGGTGAAAACAGAGAAAGAATCTGAAGAATTTACGAAGAACGCCTTGAGTTTGATGAAGAACATTGAAGAACAGGATTTAGATCTTAAAAATGGCAAGGAAGTAAAATTTTTGGTGTTTGGGGGGTTATTTTGTAATTTTTGAAAGTTAGGGTGGTTAAAGTAGAAATATTAAAAGTTACAGGTGGTAAAAAATGAATTTATATAACTTTTAGGATAAGAAAGGGTAAATCTCGAAAATTTTATGTTAAAATAATAAATAATAATAAATATTAAATAATAATATTTAATTCAAAATAATATTTTAATAAAAATAATTAAATAATGCGGAAAAGGCAGTTTTTCGTAAAAATTTTAGAAAGACAACTTTAAAATAAAAATCTCATAATTACCTTCATAAAATACTTAGGGAGTGGTAAAAACATATTAGTGAGGCAAAGAGAAAGGAAAGATAAAAATTTGAAGAAAAGATAAGAATCGGATAAAAGTTTGTAAAGTTTTAATGACAGAAAACAGACAGAGATTAGTGAACGAACTAGGAGCAACATAGTTAGTTCTTGAGTTGCGCCTAGGTTAGGTGCTTGATCCACCACTATTTCGTGGTACATTTTGCACTTAACTAAGTGGATTTTATCCACTATACTCACACTTATTCATATAATTCGCATGTTTTACATTTTCCTTCCTAATTTTGTGCTATGATTGAAAACATGTTTCTTTGGTCTTAATTTAGCTAATTTTAATCCTCTCTTATTACCATTTGATGCCATGATATGTGTGTTAAATGTTTTCAAGGTTTATAGAATAGAAATGGCTTAGAGGATGGAAAGGAAGCATGCAAAAGTGGAAGGAATACAAGAAATTGAAGGAATTGCTAAAGCTGTCCAACCTGACTTCTTCGTACTTAGCTGACCATAACTTGAGCTATAGAGTTCCAAATGAGGTGGTTCTAGTTGCATTGGAAAGCTAACATTCGGGGCTTCAAAATGATATATAATTTGCCATAGTTGCCACGCTGTTAGGTGACGCGCACGCGTAGATCACGCGTACGTGTGACCTGGAGAAAATTCAATCCACGCGTACGCGTGGACGACGCGTACACGTGACAGTGCCCCGTGCTGGACGTATCAGAAATTACTGGGGGCAATTTGTGGGCTATTTTTGACCCAGTTTTTGGTCCAAAAAATACAGATTAGAGGCTACAGAGTGGGGAATCAATCAATTCATTCATTATTCACATTTTAGGTTATAGATGTAGTTTCTAGAGAGAGAGAGAGGCTCTCTTCTCTCTCTTAGGTTTTAGGATTTAGGATTTCTCTTAGGTTAGGTTTACTTCTTCTCCATTTCAGGTTCAATGTTCCTTTAATTTAGTTTCTCTTCTACTTTTATTTATTCTAGTGCTTTGGTTCATCTATTTCTCTTGTTAATTATTTATTTTCCCAATTTGGGTTATGAATCTTCCAATGTTAGATTTGATTTTATATTTAATGCAATTTAAGATACTTCAGATTTGTGATTTTAATTTAGCTTTTTATGTTCTTAGCTTGAATTGATTAATTGGAGACACTTGAGTTACCAAAGTCCTTTGTTGATTGATAATTGGAATTTGCTGGTTAGTTTGGATCCCTCTAAAACTAGTCTTTCCTTAGGAGTTGACTAGGACTTGAAGAATCAAGTTGATTAGTCCATTTGACTTTCCTTTATTTAGTAAGGGTTAACTAAGTGGGAGTAATAGACAATTCTCATCACAACTGATAAGGATAACTAGGATAGGACCTCCAGTTTTCATACCCTGCTAAGAGCTTTATTCGTTACTAATTTAATTTCTCGAAATTTACTTTTTCTTATTCCTTATTCAGAAACCTCAAAAAGATACAATCTCATAACCAATAATAAACTACACCTCCCTGCAATTCCTTGAGAGACGACCCGAGGTTTAAATACTTCGGTTATCAATTTTATTAGGGGTTTGTTACTTGTGACAACCAAATTTTTGTACGAAAGGATTCTTTGTTGGTTTAGAAACTATACTTTCAACAAGGATTTATCTGTAAAATTCTTTACCATCAGAAAACCATTCGTCAGTACTATATGAAAAGTTAAACTGTTTCAATATAGACTTAATGAACCTATACTTGGGACAGGCTAACTATTCATACCGAAATTTACATAAGCTTTAAATACATACGTTAAGTAGAGAAAAGAGTAACCAAAACATAGTAAAGAGATACAGAGAAAAGAGTAATCAAAGCAAAGTAAAGAGATACAGAGAATAGAGTAACCAAAGTAGAGTAAAGAGATCAAGAGAAAAGAGTAATCAGACCAGAGTAAAAAGACAAAGAGAAAAGAGTAATCTGATAAAGAAAAATGGTTTGAGTTAAGATGTTGTAAAAGTAAAAGATGTAAAGTTTATATAGTATTATTGAACAGAGAAAGAAAGAGGTACTGCATAAGAATGTGAAAGTGATGATGAATAATGAGAATGATAATGAATGATGATAATGAGAATGATTATGTAAGAATCTGCTGCAGAGAGGTAGTCAGATAGATGGTGGTACGACCACTGAGAGCGCTTTTGTGGGATACTTAACTATAATGCTATTCTGTAAGTCAGAGGATTCTTATAGAGGTATCAAGGAAACACAACTAGCATATACTCCAGTAAGTCAAAGGACTCTTACAGTAAGTGTATTGGGCAGATATAAGTTAACTAGCTCCGCCATACAAGTCAAAGGACTCTTGCAGTGGGTTGCTAGTGCCGCCTTACAAGTCAAAGGACTTTTGCAGTGGTTTGACTCACAAGTCAAAGGACTCTTGCGAGGGGCATTGCCAACAGGGAAGCCTTACCTGGTCAAAGGACTCTGGGTAATGTCAGAGCGGGTATGTAACCGACAAATAAGCTCATTACCTGCACTAGGGCTAGACATGCATCATACTTGGTTGTGCATTTCCTCTTTTATGATTGTTGTATGAATGTATGCTTTCCTTGTTTGTATTCTATTCTCTATGTTTGTGTTATTTTCTTGTATTTTTCTGTTTGTGTTATGCTATCTATTTTCTCTATCTTCTCTATTTATTTGTATCTTCTATTTACTGCTTTCTGTATTCTGCTATTTGTCTGCTAAACAACATGGAATTAATGAACGTAACTAATAACCCCGGCCCTACTAAGAACTCCCCAGTTCTTACCCATTCTCTCTCCCTTCCCCCTTCAGATGGAAGCACGAGTACCCTTCCATAGTTCGTTGACGACCGTTCGCAAAAAGGATTCCACTCTAGGTGGTCTTCTGAGTTTAGGGTGAATATCGTTTTTTGTTTATATGTATATACTGTGAGACCAGCCAACGTCTGCACCCCATTTGTATGCGAACGTTAACCTAAATCCTATGTACGAGACTCCTATTATGTGGCTACTTGATGAAGTACCAGTGAGATGTCATATGGCAATGTATGATCGTGCAGAGGAGTAATAGATGATGTTCTACCTTTTGATGACGTTCCATCTGACTCGAGTTTTGAAGACTTAGAACGTACTTTCCCTCGCTTTAGCAGTCTAGAGGGACTAGGTGAGTATAGAGTCTAGGCTAACCCGGGTGCCAGCTTAAGGACTTCTTGAACAGGTCAGAGCCTGTGATGTTGTATGTATATATCTGTATATAGTTATTATCTAGCTATATCTAGGGGTGTTCTAACTAAAGATCTTTACTCTAATAAAGGCTGGATCACCGAATATTGTCAACTGCTTGTGATGTATTTATGTGTGGTTGTTAATAACTGTTTTATCTGTTATCAGTTGTGAATTGATTATAAATGATTCTGTTTATTAATCCAAATATTTAAAAAAAGGTACCTCACAAAATAACTACGCTTTTAATGACGAATCAGGCTCATCTAATAAATAATAGATAATAATTAGGAAGACAAGTTGGTAGTGCTCAGTTTCTAGTATGATCATGACGTACCAGAAATTGGGTCGTTACAACTATTGTGGGCTTTCTTCACTTTGATCAAGTTAGTGGTGTTAACTTTTCCACTAACTTTTCATGCTGCTCCCTTCTCCACGTTAATGGCTCACGTTAGTGGCATTAACGTGGCCACTAACGTGGGCTTTCTTGGCTTCGCTCAAGTTATTTGTGTTAACTTTACCACTAACTTTCCATGCTGCTCCCTTCTTCTACGTTAGTGCCCACGTTAGTGGCACTAACATAGGTCTTCCTTTGCTTCTTCCTACCTGAAATCAATCAGACAATTTGAATCAAAGCCTTGCTCTAATCATAAGATAATGCATCATTTATTACATCATTCAATCCTTGCATTATTCTCATGAAAATATTTAGAATTCACAATGTTTGATTGACTCAAGGTATGAATGCATATTCAACCAAAGACTTGCTTATTGTCTAAGAAAATGCATGAAATTAACCTAAAACATACTCAAAATGGCTTGTGAAACTAGCCAAGATGCCCTGGCATCACAACACCAAACTTAAATCTTGCTTGTCCTCAAGCAAGTGATAAAACATAAGAAGAATGAATGAGAATATAAAGAGATTATTCAGAGAATTCAAGCCCTTGGTTTATGGAGTTTCATGCATGGGAATGTAGGTTTATGTTCTTGCTAGTTTCTAGGCTATAATATCCTCTTGAATACTCACTCTATTGCCTTCTATGAGACCCTTATTCTTTGATCCTTATCTTAGCTTTGTTTTTGTTTTCTTTTTCTCTTTAGAGCTTATTGCTTTCTTTAGCTAAGTGTTTTATGTTGAGGCAACTCTTTATGATAAGCTTTTAGCCAACACTCCCGAACCAGTTGGTTCAAGGTGCTAGGTGTTGAAACACCCCTAAGGACCTACTTACTCAAGCCTCTACTCAGCACATACACACCACAAGCACATGGTTTGTTATTCATTTCTGAGACCTTGGTGCCCAACACCTCTTTGGGTTACTGGTGCGCAGAAATTGTGATTTACACTTTGATTATGTAAAAGTCATTGCTCTTTCTTTTCCTGGTAATGGCGCCAAAAACATGATGCCAATACCCTGGTTCACAACTTCGCACAACTAACCAGCAAGTGCACTGGGTCGTCCAAGTAATACCTTACGTGAGTAAGGGTCGAATCCCACGGAGATTGTTGGTATGAAGCAAGCTATGGTCACCTTGTAAATCTCAGTCAGGCAGATATAAATTGATAATGGTGTTTTCGAATAATAATTAAATAAACATAAAATAAAGGATAGAAACACTTATGTAAATCATTGGTGAGAATTTCAGATAAGTGAATAGAGATGCTTTCGTTCCTCTGAACCTCTGCTTTCCTGCTATCTTCATCCAATCAGTCTTACTCCTTTCCATGGCTGGCTTTATGTGATACATCACCATTGTCAATGGCTACTTTCGGTCTTCTCTCAGGAAAATGATCCAAATGCCCTGTCACGGCACGGCTAATCGTCTGGAGGCATCACCCTTGTCAATGGTTTCATCCTATCCTCTCAGTGAAAATGGTCAACGCACCCTGTCACGGCACGGCTATTCATCTGTCGGTTCTCGATCATGCTAGAATAGGATTTACTATCCTTTTGCGTCTGTCACTACGCCCAGCAATCGCGAGTTTGAAGCTCGTCACAGTCATTCAATCATTGAATCCTACTCGGAATACCACAGACAAGGTTTAGACTTTTCGGATTCTCTTGAATGCCGCCATCATTCTAGCTTACACCACGAAGATTTCGATTAAGAGATCTAAGAGATACTCATTCAGTCGAAGGTAGAACGGAAGTGGTTGTCAGGCACGCGTTCATAGGGAATGATGATGATTGTCACGTTCATCACATTCAGGTTGAAGAGCGAATGAATATCTTAGAAGCGAAATAAGATGAATTGAATAGAAAACAATAGTACTTTGCATTAATCTTTGAGGAACAGCAGAGCTCCACACCTTAATCTATGGACTGTAGAAACTCTACCATGAAAATACATAAGTGATAATGGAGTTTATTGGTCTCGGCCCCAGAGGGGAACCGGAGTAACCAAGACTGTGAATACAATGATAAAAAGTTCTATTTATAATAAACTAGTCACTAGGGTTTACAGGAGTAAGTAATTGATGCATAAATCCACTTTCGGGGCCCACTTGTTATGTGCTTGGGCTGAGATTGAATGTTACACGTGTAGAGGTCATTCCTGGAGTTGAACGCCAGTTTTGATGCCAGTTTGGGCGTTGAACTCCACTTTGCAACTTGTTTCTGGCGCTGGACGCCAGAATTGGGCAGAGAGCTGGCGTTGAACGCCAGTTTGTGTCATCTAAACTTGGGCAAAGTATGGACTATTATATATTGCTGGAAAGCCCTGGATGTCTACTTTCCAACGCAATTAGAAGCGCGCCATTTCGAGTTCTGTAGCTCCAGAAAATCCACTTTGAGTGCAGGGAGGTCAGAATCCAACAGCATCAGCAGTCCTTCTTTAACCTCTGAATCTGATTTTTGCTCAAGTCCCTCAATTTCAGCCAGAAAATACCTGAAATCACAGAAAAACACACAAACTCATAGTAAAGTCCAGAAATGTGAATTTAACATAAAAACTAATGAAAACATCCCTAAAAGTAACTTGATTCTACTAAAAACATACTAAAAGCAATGCCAAAAAGCGTATAAATTATCCGCTCATCACAACACCAAACTTAAATTATTGCTTATCCCCAAGCAACTGAAAATCAAATAGGATAAAAAGAAGAGAATATACTATAAATTCCAAACTATCAATGAAACATAGCTCCAATCAAATGAGCGGGACTTGTAGCTTTTTGCCTCTTGAATAGTTTTGGCATCTCACTTTATCCATTGAGGTTCAGAATGATTGGCATCTATAGGAACTCAGAGTTCAGATAGTGTTATTGACTCTCCTAGTTCAGTATGATGATTCTTGAACACAGCTTCTTTATGAGTCTTGGCTGTGGCCCTAAGCACTTTGTTTTCCAGTATTACCACCGGATACATAAATGCCACAGACACATAATTGGGTGAACCTTTTTCAGATTGTGACTCAGCTTTGCTAAAGTCCCCAATTAGAGGTGTCCAGGGTTCTTAAGCACACTCTCTTTTTTTTTTTGCTTTGGACCTTGACTTTAACCGCTCAGTCTCAAGTTTTCACTTGACACCTACACGCCACAAGCACATGGTTAGGGACAGCTTGGTTTAGCCGCTTAGACCAGAATTTTATTCCTTTAGGCCCTCCTATCCACTGATGCTCAAAGCCTTAGGATTCTTTTTATTTGCCCTTACCTTTTGGTTTTAAGGGTTATTGGCTTTTTGCTCTTGCCTCTTGGTTTTAAGAGCTTTTGGCTTTTTCTGCTTGCTTTTTCTCTTTCTTTCTATATTTTTTTTTTTGCCTATATTTTTTTTTCTGCAAGCTTTGTTCTTTGCTGCTTTTTCTTGCTTCAAGAATCATTTTTATGATTTTTCAGATTATCAAATAACATGTTTCCTAGTCATCATTCTTTCAAGAGCCAACATATTTAACATTCTTAAACAACAACTTCAAAAGACATATGCACTGTTCAAGCATACATTCAGAAAACAAGAAGCATTGTCACCACATCAATATAATTAAGCTAAGTTCAAGGATAAATTCAAAACTCATGTACTTCTTGTTCTTTTGAATTAAAACATTTTTCATTTAAGAGAGGTGATGGATTCATAGGACATTCATATCTATAAGACAAAGTTACTAAATACTAATGATCATGTAATGAAGACACAAACATAGATAAGCACATAACATAGAAAACGAAAACAGAGAATGTAAGAACAAGGAATGAGTCCACCTTAGTGATAGTGGCGTTTCCTTCTTGAGGAACCAATGATGTCCTTGAGCTCTTCTATGTCTCTTCCTTGTCTTTGTTGCTCCTCCCTCATTGCTTTTTGATCTTCTCTAATTTCATGAAGGATGATGGAGTGCCCTTGATGTTCCACCCTTAGTTGTCCCATGTTGGAACTTAATTCTCCTAGGGAGGTGTTGATTTACTCCCAATAGTTTTGTGGAGGAAAATGCATCCCCTGAGGTATCTCAGGGATCTCTTGATTTGCAGCCACATGTTCTACCACTGAGCTATAGACCCTTGAGATGAATCTTTCCATCTCCCATGACTCGGAGGTGGAAGCCTTTGTCTTCCCTTTCCCTTTTCTAGAGGATTCTCCGGTCTTAGGTGCCATCAATGGTAATGGAAAAACAAAAAGCTTATGCTTTTACCACACCAAACTTAGAATATTGCTCGCCCTCGAGCAAAAGAAGAAAGAATAGAAGAAGAAGAAGAAGATATGGAGGAGATGGAGGGATGTGTGTATGGATGTGAGTGGTGAATAGAAAACAGAAGGGATGGTCATGAATGGAGAAAGAGAGGGTGAGGTGGGTAGGGATCCTGTGAGGTCCACAGATCTTGAGGTGATCCTGTGGTGTTCACAGATCTTGAGGTGTCAAGGATTTACATCCCTGCACCCATTGGGCATGCAAAATGCCCTTACACACAACTCTGGGCGTTCAGCGCCAGGTTGGTGCCCATTTTGGGCGTTCAACGCCCATTTGTTGGCCATTTCTGGCGTTGAACGCCAGAACCATGCTTGTTCTGGGCGTTCAGCGCCAGCTCTTCTCCAGGGTGTCATTCTGGCGTCCAGCGCCCAGATGATGCCCATTTTGAGCGTTCAGCGCCCAGACACTACCCATTTTGGGCGTTCAGCGCCAGAACCATGCTCTGTTCTGGCGTTGAACGCCAGACAGGTGCTTCCTCCAGGGTGTGATTTTTCTTCTGCTGTTTTTGATTCCATTTTTAATTTTTATATTTATTATGTGACTCCATATGATCATGAACCTAAGAAAACATGAAAAATAAAATTAGATAAATAAACATTGGGTTGCCTCCCAACAAGCGCTTCTTTAATGTCAATAGCTTGACAGTGGGCTCTCATGGAGCCTCACAGATGTTCAGAGCATTGTTGAGACTCTCCAACACCAAACTTAGAGTTTGGATATGGGAGTTCAACACCAAACTTAGAGTTTGGTTGTGGCCTTCCAACACCAAACTTAGAGTTTGACTGTGGGGGCTTTGTTTGACTCTGCTTTGAGAGAAGCTCTTTATGCTTCCTCTCCATGGATGCAGAGAGAGATCCTTGAGTTGTAAACACAAGGTTGTCCTTATTTAATTGAAGGATCAATTCTCCTCTGTCCACATCAATCACAGCTCTTGCTGTGGCTAGGAAAGGTCTTCCTAGGATGATGGATTCATCCTCTTCCTTTCCAGTATCCAGGACTATGAAATCAGCAGGGATGTAAAGGCCTTCAACCTTTACTAACACGTCCTCTAATTGTCCATAAGCCTGTTTTCTTGAATTGTCTGCCATCTCTAATGAGATTTTAGCAGCTTGCACCCCATAGATTCCCAGTTTCTCTATTACAGAGAGGGGCATGAGGTTTATCCCTGAACCAAGGTCACACAGAGCCTTAAAGATCATGGTGCCTATGGTACAAGGTATTATGAACTTTCCAGGATCCTGTTTCTTCTGAGGCAAAGTCAGTTGATCCAGATAACTTAGTTCATTGGTGAACAAGGGAGGTTCATCTTCCCAAGTTTTAATACCAAATAATTTGGCATTTAGCTTCATGATTGCACCAAGGAACTTGGCAGCTTGCTCTTCAGTAACATCCTCATTCTCTTCAGAAGAGGAATACTCATCAGAGCTCATGAATGGCATAAGGAGGTTCAATGGAATCTCTATGATCTCTAGATGAGCCTCAGAGTCCTTTGGTTCCTCAGAGGGAAGCCCCTTATTGATCACTGGACGTCCCAGGAGGTCTTCCTCCTTGGGATTCACGTCCTCTCCTTCCCTTACAGGTTCGGCCATGGTGCTTATGTCAATGGCCTTGCACTCTCCTTTTGGATTCTCTTCTGTATTGCTTGGGAGACTACTAGGAGGAATTTCAGTGATCCTTTTACTCAGCTGGCCCACTTGTGCTTCCAAATTTCTAATGGAAGACCTTGTTTCATTCATGAAACTTACAGTGGCCTTGGATAGATCAGAGACTAAGTTTGCTAAATTGGAGGTATTTTGTTCAAAGTTCTCTGTCTGTTGCTGAGTGGATGATGGAAAAGGTTTATTATTGTTAAACCTGTTTCTTCCACCATTATTAAAGCCTTGTTGAGGCCTTTGATCCTTCCATGAGAGATTTGGGTGATTTCTCCATGATGGATTATAGGTGTTTCCATAAGGTTCACCTAAGTAATTCACCTCTGCTATTGCAGGGTTTTCAGGATCATAAGCTTCTTCTGCATAAGAAGCCTCTTGAGTACTGTTGGATGCAGCTTGCATTCCATTCAGACTCTGAGAAATCATATTGACTTGCTGAGTCAATATTTTGTTCTGAGCCAATATGGCATTCAGAGTATCAACTTCAAGAACTCCCTTCTTCATAGGCGTCCCATTACTCACAGGATTCCTCTCAGAAGTGTACATAAACTGGTTATTAGCAACCATGTCAATGAGTTCTTGAGCTTCTGCAGGCGTTTTCTTTAGGTGAATGGATCCACCTGCAGAAGTATCCAATGACATCTTTGATAACTCAGACAAACCATCATAGAATATATCCAGGATGGTCCATTCTGAAAGCATGTCAGAGGGACACTTTTTGGTCAACTGTTTGTATCTTTCCCAAGCTTCATAGAGGGATTCACCATCTTTTTGTCTGAAGGTTTGAACATCAGCTCTAAGCTTGCTCAGCTTTTGAGGAGGAAAGAACTTGGCTAAGAAAGCCGTGACCAGCTTATCCCAAGAGTTCAGGCTGTCTTTGGGTTGAGAGTCCAACCATATTTTAGCTCTGTCTCTTACAGCAAAAGGGAAAAGCATGAGCCTGTAGACTTCAGGATCTACTCCATTAGTCTTAACAGTATCACAGATCTGCAAGAATTCAGTTAAAAACTGAAAAGGATCTTCAGATGGAAATCCATGAAACTTGCAGTTCTGCTGCATCAGAGAAACTAGCTGAGGTTTCAGCTAAAAATTGTTTGCTCCAATGGTAGGAATGGAGATGCTTCTTCCATGTAAATTGGAATTAGGTGCAGTAAAGTCACCAAGCATTCTCCTTGCATTATTGTTGTTGGGTTCGGCTGCCATCTCCTTTACTTGTTCGAAATTTTCAATAAGGTTGTCTCTGGATTGTTGTAATTTAGCTTCTCTTAGTTTCCTCTTCAGAGTCCTTTCAGGTTCTGGATCAGCTTCAACAAGAATGCCTTTTTCTTTTTCCCTGCTCATAAGAAAGAGAAGAGAAAAAGAAAAGAAGAAGAATCCTCTATGTCACAGTAAAGAGGTTCCTTATTGTTAGTAGAAGAAGAGAATAAGATGAGAGAGGGAGAGGATTTTCGAAAATAATTTTTGAAAAAGAGTTAGTAATTTTCAAAAATTAAGATTTTTAAAAATTGAAATAATTAGTTAATTAAAAAGAAATTTTGAAAAAGAGGGAAGATATTTTCGAAAACTAGAGAGAGAGAGTTAGTTAGGTGGTTTTGAAAAAGATAAGAAACAAACAAAAAGTTAGTTAGTTAGTTGAAACAAATTTTGAAAAGATAAGAAGTTAGGAAGTTAGAAAAGATATTTTGCAATCATTTTTTTGAAAAAGGTAAGATAAGAAGATATTTTTGAAAAGATATGATTAAAATTAGTTTTGAAAAAGATTTGATTTTTAAAATCACAATTAATGACTTGATTCATAAGAAATCACAAGATATGATTCTAGAACTCAAAGTTTGAATCTTTCTTAACAAGCAAGTAACAAACTTGAAATTTTTGAATCAAAACATTAATTGGTGATGTTATTTTCGAAAATTTGATATAAAAATAAGAAAAAGATTTTTGAAAAATATTTTTTGAATTTTCGAAAATAACTAAGAAATTTGAAAAAGATTTGATTTTTGAAAAAGATTTTGAAAAAGATAAGATTTTCAAATTGAAAATTTGATTTGACTCATAAGAAACAACTTGATTTTAAAATTTTTTGAAAAAGTCAATCCAAATTTTCGAATTTGATGAGAGAAAAAGGGAAAGATATATTTTTTTTTTATTTTTGAATTTTTATGATGAGAGAGAAAAACAAGAAAAATGATGCAATGCATGAAAGTTATGGATCAAAACAATGAATGCATGCAAGAATGCTATGAATGTCAAGATGAACACCAAGAACACTTATGAAGATCATGATGAACATCAAGAACACATTTTTGAAAAATTTTTAATGCAAAGAAAACATGCAAGACACCAAACTTAGAATTCTTTAATGCTTAGACACTAAGAATTCAAGAATGCATATGAAAAACAAGAAAAGACACAAAACATGCAAATGCAAAGATCAAACAAGAAGACTTACCAAGAACAACTTGAAGATCATGAAGAATACTATGAATGCGTGATTTTTTTCGAAAAATGCAAGATGCACATGCAATTGACACCAAACTTATAACATGACTCAAGACTCAAACAAGAACACAAAAAATATTTTTGATTTTTATGATTTTCTAATTTTTTTTTTTTTGTATTTTTTCGAAAATTATTTGAAAAACAAAAATAAGGATTTCAAAATCTTTAATATGAATTCCAGGAATCTTGTGCTCTTTAGTCTAAAGCTCCAATCAAAGGGTCAGACATGGCTTAATACCCATTCAAGCTTTAGAATGGATTTACATCCAGTGAGGTGATTAGTTGAAGACCAATCCCAAAGGAGTTTGGGTATGGCTTTTCAGCCAGATAGGATTCAACATGTTACCATGAAACTCTAGAATTCATTCTTGAAAGTTTTGAAGCCATAGAATAATTTATTTTTGAAAACATTTTTAATTTAAAAAATTTTTTTTTTTCGAAAACAAAGGAGAAATTTTTGAAAAATTTTTGAAAAATTTTTGAAAATAAAATAAAAAGAAAATTACCTAATCTGAGCAACAAGATGAACCGTCAGTTGTCCAAACTCGAACAATCCCCGGCAACGGCGCCAAAAACTTGGTGCACAGAAATTGTGATTTACACTTTGATTATGTAAAATTCATCGCTCTTTCTTTCCCTGGTAATGGCGCCAAAAACATGATGCCAATACCCTGGTTCACAACTTCGCACAACTAACCAGCAAGTGCACTGGGTCGTCCAAGTAATACCTTACGTGAGTAAGGGTCGAATCCCACGGAGATTGTTGGTATGAAGCACGCTATGGTCACCTTGTAAATCTCAGTCAGGCAGATATAAATTGATAATGGTGTTTTCGAATAATAATTAAATAAACATAAAATAAAGGATGGAAACACTTATGTAAATCATTGGTGAGAATTTCAGATAAGCGAATAGAGATGCTTTCGTTCCTCTGAACCTCTGCTTTTCTGCTATCTTCATCCAATCAGTCTTACTCCTTTCCATGGCTGGCTTTATGTGATACATCACCATTGTCAATGGCTACTTTCGGTCTTCTCTCGGGAAAATGATCCAAATGCCCTGTCACAGCACGGCTAATCGTCTGGAGGCATCACCCTTGTCAATGGTTTCATCCTATCCTCTTAGTGAAAATGGTCAACGCACCTTGTCACGGCACGGCTATTCATTTGTCGGTTCTCGATCATGCTAGAATAGGATTTACTATCCTTTTGCGTCTGTCACTACGCCCAACAATCGCGAGTTTGAAGCTCGTCACAGTCATTCAATCATTGAATCCTACTCGGAATACCACATACAAGGTTTAGACTTTCCGGATTCTCTTGAATGCCGCCATCATTCTAGCTTACACCACGAAGATTCCGATTAAAAGATCTAAGAGATACTCATTCAGTCGAAGGTAGAACGGAAGTGGTTGTCAGGCACGCGTTCATAGGGAATGATGATGATTGTCACGTTCATCACATTCAGGTTGAAGAGCGAATGAATATCTTAGAAGCGAAATAAGATGAATTGAATAGAAAATAATAGTACTTTGCATTAATCATTGAGGAACAGCAGAGCTCCACACCTTAATCTATGGAGTGTAGAAACTCTACCGTGAAAATACATAAGTGATAATGGAGTTCATTGGTCTCGGCCCCAGAGGGGAACCGGAGTAACCAAGACTGTGAATACAATGATAAAAAGTTCTATTTATAATAAACTAGTCACTAGGGTTTACAGGAGTAAGTAATTGATGCATAAATCCACTTCCGGGGCCCACTTGGTGTGTGCTTGGGCTGAGCTTGAATGTTACACGTGTAGAGGTCATTCCTGGAGTTGAACGCCAGTTTTGATGCCAGTTTGGGCGTTGAACTCCACTTTGCAACTTGTTTCTGGCGCTGGACGCCAGAATTGGACAGAGAGCTGGCGTTGAACGCCAGTTTGAGTCATCTAAACTTGGGCAAAGTATGCACTATTATATATTGCTGAAAAGCCCTGGATGTCTACTTTCCAACGCAATTGGAAGCGCGCCATTTCGAGTTCTGTAGCTCCAGAAAATCCACTTTGAGTGCAGGGAGGTTAGAATCTAACAGCATCAGCAGTCCTTCTTCAACCTCTGAATCTGATTTTTGCTCAAGTCCCTCAATTTCAGCTAGAAAATACCTGAAATCACAGAAAAATATACAAACTCATAGTAAAGTCCAGAAATGTGAATTTGACATAAAAACTAATGAAAACATCCCTAAAAGTAACTAGATTCTACTAAAAACATACTAAAAGCAATGCCAAAAAGCGTATAAATTATCCGCTCATCAGTTACTAAATGTTTTGTGTCAAAGTTGCTCTTAATAGTGGACTTTCAGTTGATAATCCTGGGTTAGTTAACCCAAGTTATCAAGTGATGAAGCACTCCTCAGAACCTAATCATCCAAGCATATCCTTGCACAAAAACACCACAGGCACATACCTCAGGGTTCAAACTATTGGTGCCTAGCTTTATTACTTGCTCTTTTCTTTCTTTTTCATTCTCTTTTTCTTTCTAGGATCTTATTATTCATCTAAGTCTCATATAATGCATATTAAGCTCATAATTCAAGAGATATTTTAGCTTTGTACCTTATTGATGAACCAACTTAGCTAGCACATACCACCACAAACACTAGGACTTTATTCTGCAGACTTTGGACTTCACTCTTCTTTTTCACAACATTTTCTTATATCTTCTTTTATTGAACTTAAGAACAAATTATACAACTTAAGGTATGATGCAGTGGCCTAGGCAATTAAGCTAGCAAGCTAAAGATAAACTAAAGAACTAAATGCATAATGACTTAAAGACTAAAGGGACATTGATCAACAGCAGTACAAGTACACTTCCAATCGACAACTTTAATCAAGAAATAGTACAACCTCTTGGTGCACTCTTGTTTCCTCTTTGTCATCACCACCTTTAGCTCTTGTATCCTTCCTTTCCTCCTTAGATGATGATGCATGTTCCTCTCAAAAGCTTGACTGTTCTTTCTACAAAAAACTTGAAAGTTGCTTGCTTCCCAAGCACTTGAGTGGTTAGCATTCATGTATGTTTGTAGGCATCTGAATTTACTTTGGTGTGTGAACACCAATCTTAGTTCCTTGCCTACTGCTTGATGCAATGTGCCACCATATGCTTTTAGTCCTTTTGAGAAAACTACTTAAGAGAATTTTACAAATCAAGTAGCTTCTGTGATTTCTTGGGATTAATGATTTCTTATGTTAATTGAAGGATTGCGGTGTGTTCACGTGAAGTTCATAGTGAAACACCAAACTTAATACCACACATTCATCCTTGAATTATTAACTCATGGAATAATCACTTTTGGTGTGAAACACCAAACTTAATTCCTTGCAATGCACAGAAGGTTAACTTGACCTTTTATTAAACAAGAAAAGAATCACAAAGAAGAGTTACCTCTGGTTTGGTTGCCTCCCAACAAGCGCTCTTTTAACGTCACTAGCTTGACGGTTGTTTATGACTTTCTTCCTCTTCTTCCAGTTTGTTAAGAGAAATGACCTCAAGAAGAAAGAGGAGCCAGTTAATGTCCCCTGTTTTGAGTGCCTCCCAGCAAGCTTTCTTTTGTTGTTAGCTTGAGTGAAGTTGCTTGTTGGGTTAGGGGTGGGATTGTTTGTTGTTGACCTCTTCTTATTCATAGATATTGTCCTTTGTAGCTTGGTCACAATCCTCTCTTCAGTGCTTTTGTTAATTGCCTTCACTTCTTTGATTTTAAGACTTGGTTGTTGTGTGATGGTTGGAGTGTCTTCTTTATCAAGAACTTCTTGTAATTGTGGTTCAATGAACTCAACCTCTATGCAACTCTCTGTTTTATTAGAGTGTGGACTCCCTTAATTGAACTCCTCCCTTTCTACTGCATGATGTTGCATTGAGTCTTTTGGGAGTGAGTTTGCATGTTGCCCTGTAACTTTGAGTAGCCTCTGTGGATATGGAGCCCTAAGCTTATATACTCTCACAACCTCTTCCTTCTTCATAGGAATCTCACTTTGTATGGGTGCTTCTTTTTCTTGTTCTTCTGATTCCTCCCTTGTAGGCTTGTACCCACAATTTGATCTTTACCCTCCTTGCTTAGCACTACTCCTCTTGTGGTATTGTATTCTTCCCTTAGCCAAGGAAAGAGATCAGTTAATTCTCCATCATAGGGCTGTGCTATTTTTCTCATTTTTTCTTCATGGTCCCTTTTTGCTATTTTCTCTTCCTCTTTATCTCTTATGAGTTCTTCAAGGAGGAGTTCAGTCCTAGCAAGTTTATCTAAGGGAGGTTGTGTATGTTGTGATGGTTGGTTGGGGTTGGCTTGTGAGTGGAATTGGTTATTTTGTGGTTGCATATTTTGAGAGTGATATGACTGTTGTGGGTAATGATATGGGTTTTGTGGACTATGAGAAGAATTTTGTGTGTAGTGGAATGAATTTTGTGAGTGGTGAGATGAATTGTATGGATATGGGAAGGAATTTTGTGCTGAGGCATGCTCAAGTGATGAAGAATTTGGATATGTAAAACTAGGAGGTGAGCTTGGATAATTAACAGGTGATGGCTCTTGATGAATGGGGTATGAATGAGTGAAATATCTTTGATTTTGATCTTCCCAACCACAACTTGGGTAGTTGTTACATCCATCAAAATAAGGGTCATATTATGACCCTGGGAGAGATCCCCTCATTCCTTATTCTTGATATTCCCAACCACCATTATCATAATAACATAAATCATTTTATGGTGGTGAGAAGTACCCCATGTAACTTGATTGACCTAAGGATGACGTATACTCCATTTTTTTTTCAAAATGCTCTATATCAACAAAAATCACCAAAAGAAATTGAAATCCCCCTTATCACAAATGAGGGATTCTTAGTGAAGCAATAACACAAATAGTTAGTGGATTAGTGTGTAAAAATGTAAATAACCAATGAAAGGTAGATGAGATTGCTGGGAATTAAAGTAAACAAGCTGAACTGAAACTAATCAACAAAGGAAAGAAAATGTTCAATCTAGTTATCCTCTGATTTAATCATTGTCAATGCAAAATCAATCTCCGGAAATGACACCATAAACTTGATAGCGTGAAATCTGTATCACTACAAATTTCCTTCAGCAAGTATACCGAATTGTCGTCAAGTAAAAACTCACAATTGAGTGAGGTCGAATCCCGTAGGGATTTAGTTGAGCAACTTTAATCAGAGGAATGTTCTAGTTGAACTAAACAGAGTTTGACAGAGAATTACAGAATTTAAATGGCGGGAAACTTAGATAGCAAGGAATGTAAATGACAGAAAAGTAAATGGCAGAATGTAAATGGCAGAAAGTAAATCACAGAAAGTAAATTGTGGAAAAGTAAATGGGGATGGGGATGATGAACATAATTGTAAACAGCAGAATATAGAGAATGGGGAGATAAGAGTAGGGAAGCTCATCGGGTTCAGGAGATGTTGCATTCTCTGGATCAAGTTCATTCTCATCTCTTCCTCAATCCATGCAACTCATTGATCTCTTGGCAGTCTTAGGTGATTGAATCCCAATTCTTTGGCAATTCAATCTCTCTAAACTTGAAAAATTGCCCAATTCCTTGATCTAATTGCTCATGGGAAGAGATGAAGTACGATCAATGATTATACCACATGTTTTTCTAGATCAAAGTATTGGGAGGATTATATGTTACTATATCCGTCCAACCCCCAACTTAGTCTAACATGAGAAAATATTTCTAGCATGGTTTCCTCATCCCTTTTCCAAGGCTCAGAGGAAACCCAAGTATAAACAATTTCTCTTCCAAGACAATTGCTCAATTGAATGAAGATCGAAAGCTTTCAAGTAAATCAAAGAGAATGAAAAGAAGAAGAACAATAAGAACTATTATTGATCCATTGAATTATAACAGAGCTCCCTAACCCAATGAAGGGAGGGTTTAGTTGTTCATAGCTCTGAGAATGGAAATTGTAAATGTAAAGCGTATTGAAGATAAAACTGAGTATAGAGAAGAGTAATTTGAGTGTTTACAATCCTGGATCCACCCAGGTTCCCCCTGTCTCTTTCTAGTTCAAAACTACTCCTATATATACTACTTCTCTGATCCTCAGTTGAGTTTGCAAGTCTCCGGATGTGGGCCCTTGGCTTCATTTGAAGTAGTTAATTAACTCATTGGGCTTTGCTCAGCTTGCTGGAGGAGTTTGAGTTGAGCAGCATCTATGTTAATGGCTCACACTAGTGGCATTAACGTGGCCACTAACGTGGGCTTTCTTGGCTTCGATCAAGTTAGTGGTGTTAACTTTACCACTAACTTTCCATGCTGCTCCATTCTCCGCGTTAATGGCTCACGTTAGTGGTGTTAACTTTACCACTAACTTTTCATGCTGCTCCCTTCTCCACGTTAATGGCTCACGTTAGTGGCATTAACATGGCCACTAACGTGGGCTTTTTTGGCTTTGCTCAAGTTAGTGGTGTTAACTTTACCACTGACTTTCCATGCTGCTCCCTTCTTCTACGTTAGTGCCCACGTTAGTGGCACTAACATGGCCTACTAACATGGGTCTTCCTTTGCTTCTTCCTACCTGAAATCAATCTGACAATTTGCATCAAAATCTTGCTCTAATCATAAGATAATGCATCATTCATTACATCATTCAATCCTTGCATTATTCTCATAAAAATGTTTAGAATTCACAATGTTTGATTGACTCAAGGTATGAATGCATATTCAACCAAGTACTTGCTTATTGCCTAAGAAGATGCATGAAACTAACCTAAAACATACTCAAAATGGCTTGTGAAACTAGCCAAGATGCCCTGGCATCAATCAATGGCAGTATGACCTTGTAGATAATATTGCTATCCAACTGTCGATGGTCTTAGGACATGGTGGGTGCTAAACAATTGTGTGATCCACCAATCCTTCGGACCACCCTAACGCAATAGAAAAGCTTCGACTCAGCCATATTTCAAAATTACTAAATATATTGCATAGAAGTACTCAAATGCTTTTAATTAAATTTGAACTCACCAGTATTTGAGGTTCTGTCGAAGGGCAACACGGAGAATCCATTGAAACCCATTCATAGCTTAAAGGCATTGCACATGGTACTTTAATCGGTCTGACTCAATCACCCAGTACTCAGTAGACCTACGAATACTGTAGTTCTTCACACCCTGCAGCATTGCCTCTCGGCTTTTGAACCTATGGCTGACCCGAAACTCTACCCCATCGTCTAGGTTGTAATCCTCTTCCCTCGTGTTAGAAAATGGAGTCCTGATAAACGCCATTTTTAGGGTTTATCCTGTACTTAATCTAGTGGATTTTACCCATTATTCTCACACTTATTCATACAATTTGCATGTTTTACTTTTTCCTTCCTGATTTTGTGCTATGATTGAAAACATGCTTCTTTGGCCTTATATTTGCTAATATTAATTCTCCCTTTATACCATTTGATGTATTGATATGTGTGTTAAGTGATTTCAGGATTTATAGGGCAGGAATGGCTTAGAGGATGGAAAGGAAGCATACAAAAGTGGAAGGAATACATGAAACTGAAGGAACTGCTAAAGCTGTCCAACTTGACCTCTTGGTACTAAATCGATCATAACTTGAGTTACAGAGGTCCAAATGATGCGGTTCTAGTTGCAATGGAAAGCTAACATCCGGGGCTTCACAACCATATATAATTTGCCATATCTGCTCTGAAGATAAGTGACGTGCACGCGTGAATCACGCGAACGCGTGACCTGGAAAAATGTAATCCGCGCGAACGCGTGGACGACGCTCCCGCGTGACTTTGCAGCGACCTGTACGTACCAAAAATCGCTGGGGGCAATTTCTGGGCTATTTTTGACCTAGTTTTAGGGCCCAGAAAACACATATTAGAGGCTATAAAGTGGGAGAATCCATTCATTCATAGATACAACTTTCATAATTCATAATTTTAGGTTTTAGATGTAGTTTTTAGAGAGGGAGGCTCTCTCTTAGGTTTTAGAATTAGGATTTCTCTTAGCTTATGGTTATTCCTTCATTCCAGGTTCAATGTTCCCAACTTTAATTTTATGTTCTCTTCTACTTTTATTTACTCTAATGCTTTTACTTGTTAATTACTTATTTAGCCAAATTGGCTTATGAACCTTCCCATGTTAGATTTGAATTTATGTTTAAATGCAATTTGAGGTATTTCAGATTTATGATTGATTTCTTCCATTTATGTTATTGATGCTTTCAATTTAATTTAGATTTCTTCTCCCTTTGCTTTGGTTGAGTAATTGGTGACACTTGAGTTATCAAACTCAGCTGTTGATTGAAAATTGGAATTTGCTGATTGATTTGGATTCCTCTAAAGCTAGTCTTTCTATAGGAGTTGACTAGGACTTGAGGAATCAAATTGATTATTCCACTTAACTTTCCTTTATTTAGTAAGGGTTAACTAAGTGGGAGCAATAAACAATTCTCATCACACCTGATAAGGATAACTAGGATGGGATTTCCAGTTCTCATACCTTGCACTGGTGTTCATGATAATTAAGATTATTTTTCTTGCCATTTAAATTACTTATTCCCTATTTCAAAAACCCAAAAATATACCTTTTTCCATAACCAATAATAAATCATACCTCCCTGCAATTCCTTGAGAAGACAACCCGAGATTTAAATACTTCAGTTATAAATTTTATTGGGTTTTGTTACTTGTGACAACCAAAGTTTTTGTACGAAAAGATTCTTTGTTGGTTTAGAAACTATACTTACAATGCGATTATTTTTATAAAATTCTTTACTGGCAGGAATTAGATCGTCAAGTCCTCTCATTCATGGCGTTCAGATCCAGACTATGATAGTGACTTGGTACTGCCGACAGCACCAGAATTGGGTGGGGTGGAGGCAAGACATGGCGCGCCGCAGCCTCAGCAGGCATCTCCGGTACAAACTCATCCTCCTCGCCCTCTTCAGAAGACTCACTATCGACACTATCCACCACATATTCTTCGTCGGACTCTTCGTCACCCTCCTCCACTGAAATGGCGACATGAATGGGTAATTGTGCGAGAGGTCGGTTGTCTTGTACGTAGGTCGAGTGTACAGAACCAACACGACCAACATCTCCAACCTCGGCGGAAAGCTCCATCACTTATTCCTCCATGATTCTCCCATGGATGTCGAACATGAGCCGCACATGTTCGTCCCCTACAAGTTGAAATAGTCAAAACCAGAAAAATCCATTACCCATGGGTGCCAGCAACCTATACCCCACTTATGAACGGATATTTTATATGCTTTTTGGCATCATTTTCATATAGTTTTTAGTATATTTTGATTAGTTTTTATAGATTTAGTATTAAATTCACATTTTTGGATTATACTTTGAGTTTTTGTATTTTTATGCAATTTCAGGTATTTTCTGACTGAAATTAAGGAGCTGGAGCAAAAGCCTGGTTCAGAGATAGAGAAAGCACTGCAGATGCTGTCCGGATCTGATCTCCTTACACTCGGAAGAACTTTTCTAGAGCTACAAAAGTCCAAATAGAGCGTTCGTAATGGATATGGAAAGCTGACTTCAAGAGCTTTCCAGCAATGTATAGTAGTCTATACTTTGCTTCATATTTGAAGGCCTAAAACTGGCGTACAACGCCAGCCTCCTGTCCCCTTTCAGGCGTCCAGCGTCCAAAGAGAAGAGACCAGCGTCCAAACGCCGAAAGAGGACCCCCTAGCCAACGTTCAACACCCTAGAGGCCTCATAGCATGTGGATCTCATCAAAGCTCAACCCAAACACTCACCAAGTAGGCTCCAGAAGTGGATTTTAGCACTAAAAAGACTGTTTTACCCTTACTAGTCATTAGTTTAGTATTTAAAGTAGAAGATCACTCTTTGTTAGACAGCTTCACCTATCATTCACCATATTTTCATTTTACACATTGTATTTTCTATCAGTATGAGTTTTTAAACCTCCTAGTTTGAGGGGAAGAGCCCTGCTGAGTTTTATGGATTAATAAAAGTATTACTGTTTCTCTTTAATTTGTGTTTGATTCTCTATTCTAAGATGTATAATCGTTCTTCATCAATATGAATGCGTTGAACTGGCATAAGGTTATCACATTCTACATGGGTTCAGAGTGTGTCTTTCATCGGACAATGATGAACCACCAGCTTGATTATACATCTCTCAGACGGCTAATCTACGACTTTGTTAAGGACTTCTCGAAACATCAGTTCAGCCAATTTGTGGGGAGATTAGGGTCTCTGTGGTAGAGGCTAGAACCCAAAGGTGCAGCATCCTTCGATCTGGAAGATTTGACCTTGTCTATGGCATTTTAAGTAGGATCATCAAGGAGAATGAACTACAGGAGCTTCACCCACAATCAGAATGGATCCGCACTAACCCTGGGGTTCAAATCTAGAGGATTATTGGTGGCTACTCAAACCAGCGTCAATCACATACAGCCTGCCATAGAAGGAATCATTCACACTTAAAGAAGACAGTAATACCAGAGTTAATCCAAAAGGACAAAGCAACTCCAAACCTTAACCAACTCCTTATCGCTGTTTACATTCATCTAGGTTTTAATATTATCATTATAATTCCTCTTCCAAATCAAAATCAACAACTCTTGATTCGCCTGACTAAGACCTACAAGATAACCATAGCTTGCTTCAAATCACAATCCTCGTGGGATCGACCCTGACTCACTCAGGTATTACTTGGACGATCCAGTACACTTGCTGGTTCAGTTTTACGAAGCGTGGGGATTCGCACAACAAGTTTTTGGCGTCGTTGCTGGGGATTGTTCGAGTTTGGACAACTGACGGATTATCTTGTTCCCTAGATCAGGTAATTTTTTTTATTTTGTTTGAGTCTTTTATTTTTATTTTCTTCTTCTTTATTTTTGAAAAAATTAAAACCTTTTTCAAAAATATTTTTCTTTTCTTTGTTTAATCTTTATTCTTGGTTTGAGTCTTTTTTGTTTTTGTTCTAGGTAATTTTCGAAAATTTTGAGTCTTTCTTTTCAAAAAAAAAATTTCTTTGGTTAAATCTTGTGTCAATCTTTAAGTTTGGTGTCTTCTTGTGTTTTTATTTTAATTTTTTGAAAATTTGTGTTTGGTTTTCTAAAAATTTTAAATTTGGTGTCCTTTACATGTTCTTGTGTTCTTAGAGTTTCTTTAGTCTTGTTCTTAGTGTTCTTCTTAATCTTCAAGGTGTTCTTGTGTTTTATTTGTGTTTTGATCTTAAAATTTTTAAGTTTGGTGTCCCTTTGTGTTTTTCCTTAAAATTTTCAAAAACTTGGGGTCCTAGATCTAAAAATTTCAAGTTTTGTGTCTTTTACTTGTTTTTCTCTTTCCTCATTAAATTCAAAAATAAAAAATATATATTTTCTATCTTATCTTTCAATTAATTTTCGAAAATATTAAATAAAAATTCAGATTTTAATTTCAAAATTTTAATCTTATCTTATCTTAGTTTTTAAATTTAAAAATTCAAATATTTTCAAAATAAAAAATCTTATCTTTTTCAAAATCTTATCTTATCTTAATTCAAAATTCAAAAATTTAAAATCCAAATTTCAAATCTCAAAATTTAAAACTCAAATTTAAAATTTTAAAATTCAAATTTCAATTTTCAAAATTTAAAATTTCAAAATTCAAACTTTAAAATCAAATCTTTTTCAAAATAAAATTTCAAATCTTATCTTTCTTTTAAATCTTTTTCAAATCTTTTTGTTTCTTATCTTATCTTTTCTAATTTCAAACTTTAAAATCAAATCTCTTTTAAATATTTTTAATTTCTTATCTCATCTTTTTTTCAAATTTCAATTTTTAAATTTAAATCTTTCCTTATCTCCTATCTTATCTTATTTTCAAATCTTTTCTTAATTAGTTACTCATCTTCACTCTCTTCTTTTTCAAAACTTCCTAACTAATTCCTCTTTTCTTATTTTCGAAAATTCTTTTCTTCTTCTCTCTCTTCTATTTTCGAAAATTCACTAACTAATTTTCAATTCTTTTTAATCTATTAACCTTAATTTTCGAAATTAATTAACAAATAAAATAAAAATAAAAATATTTTAATTCTTGTTTATCTTTTCTATTTCTAATTCTTCTCATCTCCACTTCTATTTATTCGAACTCTTCTCCTCTCTCATCTTCTATCTTCACTTTTCTATCTTCTTCTTCTTCTTTCTTCACATCTCACTGTGAGTCTTCTATACTCAAATCAGACATAGAAGCTTCCTTTCTTTCTTGTTTCTTCTTTTCTTGTTTATGACCAGGAACAGGGATAAAGAACCTCTCTTTAATCTTGATCCTGAACCTGAAAGGACTTTAAAGAAAAGCTTACAATAAGCTAAAGCACAATACTCTAGAAGAAACCTTTCAGAAAATCTTGAACAAGAAATAGAAGACATGGCCGAACCTGAAGATGTCAGAAAGGTTCTTGGTGACTTCACCATGCCTACCTCTGACTTTTATCGCAGAAGTATCTCTGTACCTATTATTGGAGCTAACAATTTTGATCTTAAGCCTCAGCTCTGAACTGAATTCTTGTAGATCTGTGATACTGTAAAAACTAATGGAGTAAATCCTGACGTTTACAAGCTTATGCTCTTTCCTTTTGCTGTGAGAGACAGAGCTAAGATATGGTTAGATTCTCAACCAAAAGAGAGCTTAGACTCTTGGGAAAAGCTGGTTAATGTTTTTTTGGCTAAATTCTTTTCCCCTCAAAGAATGAACAAAATTAGAGTGGAAGTTCAAACCTTCAGACAAAGAGAATGTGAATCCCTCTATGAAGCTTAGGAAAGATACAAGCAACTAATTAGGAGATGTCCTCCTGACATGCTCTCATAATGGTCTATCATAGGCGTGTTCTATGATGGTCTATCTGAGATGTCCAAAATTTCATTGGACAGCTCTGCAGGTGGATCACTCTACTTGAAAAAATTACCTGCAGAAGTAAGAGAACTCATTGAGATGGTTGCAAATAACCAATTCATGTACACTTTTGAAAGAAATCCTTTAAACCATGGAATCCCTCAAAAGAAATGAGTTCTTGAAGTTGATACTCTGAATGCCATATTGGCATAGAACAAGATCTTGACCCAACAGGTCAATATGATCTCTCAGCATTTAACTGGAATGCAAACTGCAGCTGGCAGTACCTAATAAGTATCTCCTGATGTAGATGCTTATGATCATGATCAACCCTCCATGGAGGAGGAGAATTACATGGGAGAACCCAGTGGAAACACCTACAACCCTTCATGGAGGAATCATCCTAACCTTTCATGGAAGGATCAGCAGAAGCTTCAGCAAGGCTTCAACAATAATCAAGGTGGAGGGAACCAGAATAGGTTTAACAACAGACCACCATTCCCATCTTCTCAAGGGAATATGGAAACTGGTGCACGAAATTGTGATGTCCAGGCTCGAACAATCCCTGGCAACGTGAGCAACTTGGTACGCGTAATCATGATTACACTTTAATTATGTAAAATTCATGGCTCTTTCTTTCCCTGGCAATGGCGCCAAGAACATGGTGCCAATACCATGGTTCACAACTTTGATACAACTAACCAGCAAGTGCACTGGGTCGTCCAAGTAATACCTTACGTGAGTAAGGGTCGAATCCCACGGAGATTGTTGGTATGAAGCAAGCTATGGTCACCTTGCAAATCTCAGTTAGGCAGATAGAAATTGATAATGGTGTTTTCGAATAATAAATAATAGAATAGGGATAGAAATACTTATGTAATTCATTGGTGAGAATTTCAGAAAAGCGAATGGAGATGCTTTCGTTCCTCTGAACCTCTGCTTTCCTGCTATCTTCATCCAATCAGTCTTACTCCTTTCCATGGCTGGCTTTATGCAAGGGCATCACCGTTGTCAGTGGCTACATCCCCTCCTCTCAGTGAAAAATATGCTCACATGCTCTGTCACAGCACGGCTAATTATCTGTCGGTTCTCGATCATGCTGGAATAGGATTCACCCTCCTTTTGCGTCTGTCACTAACGCCCAGCACTCGCGAGTTTGAAGCTCGTCACAGTCATCCAATCATTGAATCCTACTCGGAATACCACAGACAAGGTTTAGACTTTCCGGATTCTCTTGAATGCCGCCATCATTCTAGCTTACGCCACGAAGATTCTGGTTAGGAGATCTAAGAGATATTCATTCTAGCTTATTTCATGTAGAACGGAAGTGTTTGTCAGGCACGTATTCATAGGGGAGAATGGTGATGAGCGTCACACATAATCATCACCTTCATCACGTTCTTGGGTGCGAATGGATATCTTAGAAGCGAAATAAGATTAGTTGAATAGAAAACAGTAGTACTTTGCATTAATCTTTGAGGAACAGCAGAGCTCCACACCTTAATCTATGGAGTGTAGAAACTCTACCGTTAAAAATACATAAGTGAAGGTCCAAGCATGGCCGAGAGGCCAGCCCCCATGGTCTAAGAACTATGCGTTCAGAGATGATCCTAAGATCCTAAGGTGATCAAAAGATGATCCAAAGATGTCTAATACAATAGTAAAAGGTCCTATTTATAATAAACTAGCTACTAGGGTTTACATGAGTAAGTAATTGATGCATAAATCCACTTCCAGGGCCCACTTGGTGTGTACTTGGGCTGGGCTTGAGTGTTGCACGTGTAAAGGTCCTTCTTGGAGTTGAACGCCAGCTTTTGTGCTAGTTTGGGCGTTCAACTCTGGTTTTGGCTCCTTTTCTGGCGCTGGACGCCAGATTTGGGCAGAGAGCTGGCGTTAAACGCCAGTTTACATCATCTATTCTTGGCCAAAGTATGGACTATTATACATTTCTGGAAAGCCCTGGATGTCTACTTTCCAACGCAATTAGAAGCGCGCCATTTCGAGTTCTGTAGCTCCAGAAAATCCACTTTGAGTGAAGGGAGGTCAGAATCCAACAGCATTAGCAGTCCTTCTTCAATCTCTGAATCTGATTTTTGCTCAAGTCCCTCAATTTCAGCCAGAAAATACCTGAAATCACAGAAAAACACACAAACTCATAGTAAAGTCCAGAAATGTGAATTTAACATAAAAACTAATGAAAACATCCCTAAAAGTAACTAGATCCTACTGAAAACATACTAAAAACAATGTCAAAAAGCGTATAAATTATCCGCTCATCAGAAACCCCTAAGCAGATCCTCTCTAACTTAGTCACTCTGGTTTCCAGCCTCTCTAAGACCACTCATAGTCTCATAACTGGATCCTCCATTAGAAATTTGGAGGTACAAGTTGGTCAGCTAAGCAAGAGGATCCCTGAAACTCCACCTGACACTTTTCCAAGTAATACTGAGGTCAACCCAACAGAAGAGTACAAGGCTGTCACCTCTGAGGATGAGGCTAAATCTGAAGAAAATAGGATGGCTTTGAACGCCAGTGAAGAGAATATCACTGGGCGTTCAACGCCCATCCTGGCAGCAGAGCTGGCGTTGAACGCCAGCCAGGGAGTACTGGCTGGACGTTCAACACCCAAACAGGCAGGCACTCTGGCACTAAATGCCAGTGAGGAACCCCTCACTGGGTGTTCAATGCCCAAAAAGATAGAGGGACTGGCGTTTAACGCCAGTAAGGGTACACAGCATGGGCATTCAATGCCCAAAGAGCTATCAGAGCTAGCGTTGAACGCCAGTAAAGACACACCCTCTAAGTGCTCAATACCCATTCAAGAAACCCCTATCCAAGAACTAAAGGAAAGCAAGGCTCACATAAAGACCATAGAGGTTCCTTTGAATGCACTCCTGCAATGCATAAGTTCTTATGAATACTCATCCTTTGATGAGGATGAAGACACTAGGGAAGAGCAAGTTGCTCAGCACCTAGGAGCTCTTATGAAGCTGGATGCCAATCTATTTGGTACAAAGCCTTTGGAGGAAGAACCTCCAATTCTTTCCAAAAAACTCAATACTTTGGTTCAGTAGAAGCCACCTCAGAAGCTTCCAGATCCTGAACGCTTCCTGATTCCTTGCACCATAGGCACCATGACCTTTGACAAGGCTCTGTGTGACCTAGGGTCAAGCATCAACCTCATGCCACTCTCTGTAATGGAAAAGCTAGGAATCCTTGAGGTACAAGCTGCAAACATCTCATTAGAGATGGCAGACAAGACAATGAAGAAGGCATATGGCTTAGTAGAGGATGTCTTGGTAAAAGTTGAAAACCACTACATCCCTGTAAACTTCATAGTCTTGGATATTGGAGAGGATGAGGATGACTCTGTCATCCTTGGAAGACCTTTCCTAGCCACTGCCAATGCTATCATTGATGTGGCTAAGGGAGAACTGACTCTACAACTAGGGGAGGATCACATCTTGTTCAAGATGCTACATCCCAATTCTAAAAGAGAGATAACTGTGCAACACCTAGTGTTTCAACCCTCTCTTTCTATGCAGAGCTTTGCAGAACTCCCAAATATCAATTCTAAGTTTGGTGTTTGGCAGCCATCAATAAGCTCTAAGCACAAAGGTACTAGGAAGAAAGTACCTAAAGGCTGAAGGGACAAAGAAGTCCCCACTGAAGGCCTCTCACCTGGCATGAGAGTTGTCTTCACTAAGAACCCAGTCATACCATATACAGTGAGTCGTGTCCTATTTCTAGAGCATGTGGAGCTCATTCATGAGAAGACAGGAAGAAATTTCACTGTAAGGGGTGAACTTTTGAGCCCATACTCACTCTGTAAGGAGTTAACCGTCAAGCTAATGACGTTAAAGAAGTGCTTGTTGGGAGGCAACCCAACCTTGATTAATTATTTATTTTTATTTTCTTTCATTTTATTTTTCTTTCAGCTATTTTTAGGGTCATGATCATATGCAGCAATCAGAACAGAAACAGAAATTTCAAAACAGTGAAAATAGAACACTTTAGGTGGAGTGTTATTAAAAGTTGAATGCTAGCCAGGGAGCTCTGGCTGGGCGTCCAACACCCCCAAATGGGCAGCGTTGCTGGCGTTAAACGCCAGCCATGAAGCAGACCCTAGGCGTTCAAACACCAGTGCAAGAGGGCAGGGAATTTGAAGTTCCTACCCTCTCAGGATCAGTGGGTCCCATAGCATCTTCACCTACCCCACTTACTTTCACACTTTCCCATACACACTTTCCTATATATCTTAGCCCAATCACATCCATATCACCTCCCTAAAACCATCATAACTCCCACCAACCCCCACCCACTTCAAAATCAAATTTCCTGCCCAAAACCCCACTCATGGCCGAACCTAACCCTACCCCGCTCTTATAAATACCCCTCTTCATAACCCTTCATACACACACCTCTCATATCCACTCATAAGCCACACGGCCGAGTGATATAGAGAATTATTGTGTCGGTATAGAATTTCTCAAAATTAACTCTCGTTGCAAGTATAGTTCTAAACCAACAAACAATTCTCACATCAAAGATTTGAGTTGTCACAGGTACAAACCCCAATAAGAATTAACCGAAGTATTTAAACCTCGGATCGTCTCACAAGGAATTGCAATAAAGTGGTCAATTATTGGCTATGAAGGAACAAGGAGTTTGGTTTATATAAGGGCAAGGAAATAAATGACAAGAAAAGTAAATCAAGAATTAATAAAGGCAATATAAAGAACTCTTGGTTAGGAATAGGTAATTGAGATCACCATCCTTATCTACAAACCATATATTAACAATTATGAGGAACCGAGCTCATTAAGTTTACTTCTATGCTTGAAGTATATCAAATGGCTTGATCAACATCAATCCATAAGTTCTAACCTAGCTACTAATTGACTTAGTAGTAGGCTAGTATCAATGGTTATCCAATTGACCACAAAGGGTTCTCAAATCACCAATTCAATGAGACCCAATGACTCAAGGTCACTCAATTCCATTAGCCTAGACTAAGAGTCAAGGAAACTACTCAAAAACTAGAGGAAAGATTCTATCAAACATCTAGTGTGCAATAAAAGTAAACATCACAAAATGCAAGAATTAACAAGATCCATAACCATCATGAGCAAGAAATATAAATCTACTAACTACCAATTACAAGAAAAGTAAGATCACAACTCAAATCAACAATAAAAGAACATCAACATCAAATTTCATTAAAAGAGATCCAAATCCAACATGAGTGCATGAACATAAAAGAGGCATAAAAGTAAAATTAACATCACAAACTAAGAGAATGAAGGTGTCGAAGCAAGAATTCATAAAGGAAACAAGATGAAAACATGAAATTGGACCTAGATCTAAGATGGAAATATCCTAAGAACCCTAATTCTAGAGAGAAGATGGAGCTTCTCTCTCTAGAAACTAAACTACATGATGCTAAGCTACAACCAATTGCTCCCCCTTTGCTCAATCTTTAATTCTGCATGAAATACCCTCAGAAACGAGTTAGATTTGGGCCTAGGCAGCTCAAAAATTGCCCCCAGCGATTTTACTTTAAGTGGGTCACGTGCCAAGCGTCACGTGTGCGCGTGGGTGACGCGTGCGCATCTTTGGCTAAACCTCTCCTCACGCGTACGCGTGGGTGACGCGTGCGCGTGGCTTGTAAAACTTCAATGCACGCGTACACGTGAATAACGCATGCGCGTGGCCCTCAATTCTCCAAATGCTCATTTCTTCATGAATTCTCCACTTTGCATACTTTTCTCTTCACTTCTTCCATCTAATACTTGCCTTATGAACCTGAAATCACTCAACAAACACATCAAGGCTTCGAATGGAATTAAAGTGAATTAAAATCACCAATTTAAGGGCCTGAAAAGCATGTTTTTACACTTAAGCACAAATTAAGGGAGAATTACAAAACCATGCTATTTCATTGAATAAATGTGAGAAAAGGTGATAAAATCTCCCAAAATAAGCACAAGATAAACCACAAAATTGGGGTTTATCACCGAGCCCTCCATCTCCCTCTATCTTCTTCTATTTTTGTCTTCTTCTACTCCATTCTTCTCTTTACTTTATTTTTTGCTCGAGGACGAGCAAAATTTTAAGTTTGGTGTTGGAAAACCCTAGCTTTTTTTCTTTCCATTCCCATTCATGGCACCCAAGGTTGGAGAATCCTCTAGAAAGAGGAAAGGAAAGGTAGTAGCCGCCACCTCTAAATCTTGGAAGATGGAGAGATTCATCACCAAAGCCCACCAAGACCACTTCTATGAAGTAGTGGCAGAGAAGAAAGTGATCCCTGAGGTCCCTTTCCGGCTCAAAAAGAATGAGTATCCAGAAATCTGAAGAGAGATCCGGAGAAGAGGTTGGAAAGTCCTAACCAATCCCATTCAAGATGTTGGGATTCTAATGGTACAAGAGTTCTATGCTAAGGCATGGGTTACTAAAAATTATGACACTAGTGTGAACCCAAATCCAAAGAATTTGAGCACCATGGTCCGAGGGAGAATCTTAGATTTCAGCCCGGAAAGTATGAAGTTGGCGTTCAACTTACCATTGATGCAAGGAGACCCACATCCTTACGCTAGAAGATTCAACTTTGATCAAAGATTGGATCAAGTGCTCTCATACATTTGTGTGGAAGGAGCACAGTGAAAAAAGGGATTCCTAAGGCAAGTCCATTCAACTAAGAAGGCTTGACCTCAAGCCCATAGCTAGAGGATGGTTGGAATTCATCCAACGTTCCATCATCCCCACTAGCAACCAGTCAGAAGTGACCATAGATAGAGCCATCATGATCCATTGCATCATGATTGGAAGTGAGGTGGAAGTACATGAGGTGATTCCTCAAGAATTGTACAAGATAGCTGAGAAGCCTTCCACCAATGCAAGGTTGGCATTCCACACCTCATCTGTCATCTATGCAATTCAGCTAGAATTGTCATAAAAGGAGATATCTCCATTAGGGAGGACAAGCCCATCACTAAGAAGAGGATGGAGCAAACAAGAGAGCATGCACAAGAGCCTGTGTAGCTGCCTTAGTATGAGATCTCTGAGATGCCTCAAGGGATGTATTTTCCTCCTCAAAGCTATTGGGATCAATGGCAGACTTCTCTTGGAGAACTGAGCACTAACATGGAGCAATTGAGGGTGGAACATCAAGAGCATTCCACCACCCTCAATGAAATAAGAGAAGACCAAAGAGCCATAAGGGAGGAACAAAGAGCTATAAGGGAAGAACAACAAAGGCAAATGAGTGACATTGAAGAGATCAAAAATCACAGTGGATCCTCAAGGAGGAGCACCAGCCGCCACCATTAAAGGTGGATTCGTTATCTTTTACCTCCTTTCCCTTTTATTATTTTTTCTGTCTTCTATTATTAAAATGATCATGCAACAAGAATAAAAGAACAGATAAAACATAACAGAAAATAGAAAAATAATAAAAGGGAAAGGAGGTAAAAAAGAATGAATCCACCTTTAATGGTGGCGGCTGGTGCTCCTCCTTGAGGATCCAATGTGATTCTTGATCTCTTCAATGTCACTCCTTTACCTTTGTTGTTCTTCCCTCATAGCTCTTTGTTCCTCCCTTATGGCTCTTTGGTCTTCTCTTATTTCATTGAGGGTGGTGGAATACTCTTGATGTTCCACCTTCAATTGCTCCATGTTAGTGCTCAGTTCTCCAAGAGAAGTCTGCCATTGATCCTAATAGCTTTGAGGAGGAAAATACATCCCTTGAGGCATCTTAAGGATCTCATATTGAGGCGGCTGCACAGGCTCTTATGCATGCTCTCTTGTTTACTCCATCCTCTTCTTAGTAATGTGCTTGTTCTCCCCAATGGAGATATCTCCTTCTATGACAATTCCAGCTGAATTGTATAGATGACAGATGAGGTGTGGGAATGCCAACCTTGCATTGGTAGAAGGCTTCTCAGCTATCTTGTACAATTCTTGAGGAATCACCTCATGTACTTCAACCTCACTTTCAATCATGATGAAATGGATCATGATGGCTCTGTCTATGGTCACTTCTGACCGGTTGCTAGTGGGGATGATGGAACGTTGGATGAATTCTAACCATCCTCTAGCTATGGGCTTGAGGTCAAGCCTTCTTAGTTGAATGGGCTTGCCTTGGGAATCCCTTTTCCACTGTGCTCCTTCCACACAGATGTCTAAGAGCCCTAAATCCAATCTTTGATCAAAGTTGACTCTTCTAGTATAAGGATGTGGGTCTCCTTGCATCAATGGCAAGTTGAATGCCAACCTCACACTTTTCGGGATGAAATCTAAGATTCTCCCTCGAACCATGGTGCTCCAATTCTTGGGATTTGGGTTCACACTAGAGGGTTCTCCAACCTTGGGTGCCACGAATGGGAATGGAAAGAAAAAAGCTAGGCTTTTTCCAACATAAAACTTAAAACTTTGCTCGTCCTCGAGCAAAAAATAAAGTAAAGAGAAGAATGGAGTAGAAGAAGAAGAAAATAGAAGAAGATAGAGGGAGATGGAGGGCTCGGCCGAATGGGTTTTGAGAGTGTATGAGAGGTGTGTGTATGAAGGGTGATGAAGAGGGGTATTTATAGGTGGGGGTAGGGTTGGGTTCGGCCATGGGTGGGTAATTGGGAGGAAAATTTGATTTTGTAGTCGGTGGGGGTTGGTGGATGTTATGATGGTTTTGGCAAAGTAATATGGATGTGATTGGGCTAGGTTTATAGGGAAGTGTGTATAGGGAAGTGTGAAAGTGGGGTAGGTGAAGATGTTGTGGGACCCACTGGTCCTGAGAGGCTAGGAAATTTAGATTCCCTGTCCCTCTGCACTGGCGTTTGAATGCCCAGGGTCTGCTCCCTGGCTGGCGTTCAACTTTTAATAACACTCCATCCAGAGTGTTCTGTTTTCACTATTTTGACATTTCTGTCTCTGTTCTGACTGCGGCATATGATCATGACCCTAAAAATAACTGAAAGAAAAATAAAGTGAAAGAAAATAAAAATAAATAGTTAATTAAGGTTGGGTTGCCTCCCAACAAGCGCTTCTTTAACGACATTAGCTTGACAGTTAACTCCTAACGGAGGTGAGTATGGGCTCAGAAGTTTGCCCCTTACAGTAAACTTTTTTCCTGTCTTCTCATGAATGAGCTCCACATGCTCTAGAGACAGGATACGACTCATTGTATGTGGTATGACTGGTTTCTTAGTGAAGACAACTCTCATGCCAGGTGAGAGGCCTTCAGTTGGGGCTTTCTTGTCCCTCCAGCCTTTAGGTACTTTCTTCCTAGTACCTTTGTGCTTAGAGCTTGTTGATGACTTTCCAACACCAAACTTAAAATTGATGTTTGGGGGTTCTACAAAGCTCGGCACAGAAAGAGAGGGTTGGAACACTAGATGTTGCACAGTTATCTCTTTTTTAGAAGGAGAATTGGGATGATGCATTTTGAACAAGATGTGATCCTCCCCTAGTTCTAGAGTCAGTTCTCCCTTAGCCACATCAATGATAGCATTGGCAGTGGCTAGGAAAGGTCTTCCAAGGATGACAGAGTCATCCTCATCCTCTCCGATATCCAATACTATGAAGTTTGCAGAGATGTAGTGGGTTTCAACTTTTACCAAGACATCCTCTACTAAGCCATATGCCTTCTTCATTGTCTTGTCTGCCATCTCTAATGAGATGTTTGCTGCTTGTACCTCAAGGATTCCCAGCTTCTCCATTACAGAGAGTGGCATGAGGTTGATGCTTGACCCTAGGTCACACAGAGCCTTGTCAAAGGTCATGGTGCCTATGGTGCAAGGAATCAGGAAGCGTCCAGGATCTGGAAGCTTCTGAGGTAGCTTCTGCTGAACCAAAGCATTGAGTTCTTTGGAAAGCAATGGAGGTTCTTCCTCCAAAGACTTTATACCAAATAGCTTGGCATTCAGCTTCATAAGAGCTCCTAGGTACTGAGCAACTTACTCTTCCTTTGTGTCTTCATCCTCAATAGAGGATGAGTATTCATCAGAACTTATGCACTGCAGGAGTGCATTCAAAGGAACCTCTATGGTCTTTATGTGAGCCTTAGTTTCCTTTAGTTCTTGGATACGGGTTTCTTGAATGGGTATTGAGCACTCAGAGGGTGTGTCTTTACTAGCGTTCAACGCTAGCTCTCATAGCTCTTTGGTCGTTGAACGCCCATGCTGTGTACCCTTACTGGCGTTAAACACTAGTCCCTCTATCCTTTTGGGCGTTGAACGCTCAGCAGGGGTATCCTTGCTTGCGATCAATGCCAGCTTCCCTGGCTGTGTGGGTGTTGAACGCCCAGTGAGGGGTTCCTCACTGGCGTTCAGCGCCAAAGTGCCTGCCTGTTTGGGTGTTGAACGTCTAGCCAGTGCTCCCTAGCTGGCGTTCAACGCCAGAGTTCCTGCATGTTTGGGCGTTGAACGCCCAGCCAGTGCTTCCTGGATGGTGTTCAATGCCAGGATGGGCGTTGAATGCCCAGTGAGGGCTTTCTCACTGGTGTTCAGCGCCAGGCTTACTGCCAGATTGGGCGTTGAACGCCCAGTGATATGCTCTTCCCTGGCGTTCAACGCCATCCTATTTTCTCCAGATTCTGCCTCAACCTCAAAACTGATGGCCTTGCACTCTTCTTTTGGGTTCACCTCAGTGTTACTTTAAAGTGTGTCAGGAGGGGTCTCAGGGATCCTCTTGCTCAGTTGACCAACATGTACCTCCAAGTTTCTAATGGAGGACCTTGTTACATTCATAAAACTATGAGTGGTCTTAGAGAGGCTGAAAACCATAGTGACTAAGTCAGAGAGGCTCTGCTTAGAGGTTTTCATATTCCCTTGAGAAGATGGGAATGGGGGTCTGTTGTTGAACCTATGCTGGTTCCTTCCACCTTGATTATTGTTGAAGCCTTGCCGAGGCTTCTGTGTATCCTTCCATGAAAGGTTAGGATGATTCTTCCATGAAGGATTGTAGGTGTTTTCATAGGATTCTCCCATGTAATTCACCTCCTCTATGGTGGGTTGATCAGGATCATAAGCATTTATATCAGGAGATACTTCTTGGGTACTGCCAGCTACAGTTTGCATTCTAGTTAAATGTTGAGAGATCATATTGACCTGTTGGGTCAAGATCTTATTCTGAGCAAATATGGTATTCAGAGTATCAACTTGAAGAACTCCTTTCTTTTGAGGGATTCCATGGTTTACAGGATTTCTTTCAGAAGAGTACATGAATTGGTTGTTTGCAACCATCTCAATGAGTTCTCTTGCTTCTGCAGGTGTTTTCTTCAAGTGGAGTGATCCACCTACAGAGCTGTCCAATAAAATTTTGGACATCTTAGATAGGCCATCATAGAACATGCCTATGATAGACCATTATGAGAGCATGTCAGGAGGACATCTCCTAATCAGTTGCTTGTATCTTTCCCAAGCTTCATAGAGGGATTCACCTTCTCTTTGTCTGAAAGTTTGAACTTCCACTCTAATTTTGCTCATTTTTTAGGGGGAAAAAATTTAGCCAGAAAAGCATTAACTAGCTTTTTCTAAGAGTCTAAGCTCTCTTTTGGTTGAGAATCCAACCATATCTTAGCTTTGCCTCTTACAGCAAAGGGAAAGAGCATAAGCTTGTAGACTTCAGGATTCACTCTATTAGTCTTTACAGTATCACAGATATGCAAGAATTCAGCTAAGAACTGATGTGGATCTTCCATTGGAAGTTCATGGAACTTGCAATTCTATTGCAGAAGAGAGACTAACTGAGGCTTAAGCTCAAAATTGTTAGCTCCAATGGCAGGTACAGAGATACTTCTGCCATAAAAGTCAGAGGTAGGCATGGTGAAGTCACAAAGAACCTTTCTGGCATCTCCTTCAGGTTCAGCCATGTCTTCTATTTCTTGTTCATGATTTTTTGAAAGGTTTCTTCCAGAGTGTTGTGCTTTAGCTTATTGTAAGCTTTTCTTTAAAGTCCTTTCAGGTTCAGGATCAAGATTAAAGAGGGGTTTTTTATCCCTATTCTTGGTCATAAACAAGAAAAGAAGAAACAAGAAAGAAAGGAAGCTTCTACGTCTGATTTGAGTATAGAAGACTCCTAGTGAGATGTGAAGAAAGAAGAAGAAGATAGAAAAGTGAAAATGGAAGATGAGAGAGAAAAAGAGTTCGAATAAATAGAAGTGGAGATGAGAAGAATTAGAAATAGAAAAGATAAACAAGAATTAAAATATTTTTGTTTTTATTTTATTTATTAATTAATTTCAAAATTAAAGTTAATAAATTAAAAAGAATTGAAAATTAGTTAGTGAATTTTCAAAAATAGAAGAGAGAGAAGAAGAAAAGAATTTTCGGAAATAAGAAGAGAGGAATTAGTTAGGAAGTTTTGAAAAAGAAGAGAGAGAAGATGAGTAACTAATTAAAAAAAGATTTAAAAATAAGATAAGATAGAAGATAAGGAAAGATTTGAATTTAAAAATTGAAATTTGAAAAAAAAAAGATAAGATAAGAAATTAAAAAGATTTAAAAGAGATTTTATTTTAAAGTTTTAAATTAGAAAAGATAAGATAAGAAACAAAAAGATTTGTAAAAGATTTAAAAGAGAGATAAAAAGAAAGCATAAAAAACTCTTCAACTCCGACAGCGTACTTACATGCTGAATCCGCAACAATATCGGATTGTTACACTCAAATATCATCCCGTTGTCGTCATTTCTCATACGCAATTGGGGGTAAACACACACAACTATGTACACGTTATTATTGGCCATTGTTGCCTGGTTTTTGTGAGAAAAATGGGACAGAAAAAGATATAAAATGTGTGGAGAATGCCAAGGATTATAGATCTTTTTTATAGCTGCTGCAAATTTGTCCTATTATATCTCGTTTATACTGTAAACGAGATACGTATAAAATTATCTTGTTTATAGTGTAAACGAGATAAGAAAATGATATTTATTTCGGTAAGTTTTTTAAATTATTTATTTTATTAATTATTATAATTATTTCATTTATTAAAATAAAAAATCTTTAAATTTTTTAGTATTATCTAAATAGTAATTCTAGTTTACTCTTATTGAATAATAGATGATTTAAGAAAGAGAGCATACCTTGTATTTCACTTTGCAAAAAGAGAGAATAATCAATAATAGAACCAATTTGACTGAACGAATCTATCGAAGGATCGTATATTTTTAATTTATCTAAATCATCTATTTTGATTTAAAATAACATAAATATATATTTAACAACCAAAAATATAAAAAATTAATTATCAAATAAAAAATTAATTAATTATTTAAGAATCAACGTGCAAATTGAACATTAAAAATATAAAAAACTATAATAACCAATATGAAATAAACTTTAATTTATTAACTAACTAAATATCAATAAATTTTAATTCATATCCAGGGACATTTTCATATTTTTTTATTATTAGAATATACTTTGTTTAATTATTTTAATCACTCCTAGTAATCGTCTAGGTTAGAACTAAATGGTGTAAATGACTGTTAGAATTTTTTTTTAATTTACAAATATTGATTGGAAGATAAAATTAAAAAAGTTTCAACAAATATCTCTTATCTATTATTTGGCTAGAAATCTTAATTAATTAACTAATTACCTGAATCCACTCACATAATCAGGAACCATTCCATAATCTTTATGATAAGAATAAACATTGATTAACCATTTTAATCACCTCTAGTAATTATGTATGTTTGAAATAATTATATAAGTTAAACTCTTTTAGTGATCTAAACGATGTCCAAACAAATTTAGCATAGGATTAATTATTTCAGTCACATGCAGCAATTGGCTAAGCTTAGGCCTACTAATTTAATTATCTTCAGTAATTGTTCGGGTTGAATTAATTATTAATTATTTTAATCACTTTTAGTGATGTAAATAACAAGAACTAAACAATTTTAAAATTATGCTAGCTAATTTAATTACTTTTTGTTACTGTTTAGAATTATTATAATTATTTTTAATGACGTTTATAATTATTGTATATTTTTTTATTTTACAAATATTGATTGAGGTATTAAATTAAGGGCAGTGCTATGATGCTGAAACTAATATTTTTCAGCAGGTGCTGAAATGAGCTGGTCACGCTATATAATGAACGCGTGTTGCTGTTGGTGTGATAGGAGAAGCGGTTGGTGTGACAAGGGAAAATCAGAAAGTAAGTGGAAACATCATAATACAGTAATTGGTCAGGATGGTGTCGGGTAATTAAACAAAAAAATTTGTATGAAGTGAGGTGGTTATAGATTGTTAATTTTTATTACAATTGGATTTTTCCTTTTTTTGTTACAGTGAGATTTTTTGGTAAGTAGGTAGACTACTAGACTGGGCTTACATTGTGTAGGAATTAGGAATGATCCAATATTTTGAAAATAAACATTTTAATACTAATACATTAACTAATACTCTTACATAAATTAATTAGCTTAGTTCATAAATTCAAGAAAAAAAAATTACTTCATAAATTCTTATTTAATAATAAATGGTTAAATTGTTATCAAATAAACTAAATATTTTATTTTTCAAAATATCAACTGAAATAATATATTTACAAATCAAATTTTTAATTTTTTTAATATTATAAAATATTTTTTTACTAATTTAAATTGGTTATCCTCTAATACACATTGAATCAACCTGTTAACAATGATTTAATACAATTAATTGAATAATAACATTCTCGCTCATTTAACGAAGCACAATCTAATTAATTTTATTTTAAATTATAAAATTAATTTTTTTAAGTTCTTATTTTTAAATCATTTAATTCATACTCAATTTTTTTTATTTTAAATTAATATTTATTAATTTTAAAATTATAAGACAATTTTTTTTTCAAAAACCAAATATACATCACTAGCAATATAAACACATTGTATGACTATGTTTATTTTCATATTGCGTACTTACTGCATATTACTAGTTTTAAATATTTATTTTTTATTTAATTAAATAAAAAATAAAACATAACAAATATACATCACTAACAATACAAGCACATTGTATGGCTGCGTTTATTTTCATATTGCACTTCCATTACACTATACACACTAAATGTCTTTGAAGGATTACGAGGACAACGTGAATGGCTTGTAAGTATATATGCCATATGCTCCTCTTTTTAACACCTTGATATTTATATAGTTGTAGTATTAATTATAAGAACAAAATTTAGAAATTTGATGAAAATTATAAATTGACAACATAGTTATTATATCACTCATTTTCTAACATAGTTATAATAAATCCTTGTAATGCTTCAAATATTTGTTATGTTTTATTTTTTATTTAATTAAAACTAGTAATATATATGCAGTAAGTACGCAATATGAAAATAAACATAGTCATACAATGTGTTTATATATATTGCTAGTGATGTATATTTGGTTTTTGGAAAAAAAAGTTGTCTTATAATTTTAAAATTAATAAATATTAATTTAAAATTAGAAAAAAATTGAGTATGAATTAAATGATTTAAAAATAAGAACTTAAAAAAATTTAATTTTATAATTTAAAATAAAATTAATTAAATTGTGCTTCGTTAAATGAGTGAGAATGTTATTATTCAATTAACTGTATTAAATCATTGTTAACAGGTTGATTCAATGTGTATTAGAGGATAACCAATTTAAATTAGTAAAAAAATATTTTATAATATTAAAAAAATTAAAAATTTGATTTGTAAATATATTATTTCAGTTGATATTTTGAAAAATAAAATATTTAGTTTATTTGATAACAATTTAACCATTTATTATTAAATAAGAATTTATGAAGTAATTTTTTTTTCTTGAATTTATGAACTAAGCTAATTAATTTATGTAAGAGTATTAGTTAATGTATTAGTATTAAAATGTTTATTTTTAAAATATTGGATCATTCCTAATTTCTACACAATGTAAGCCCAGTCTAGTAGTTTACCTACTTACCAAAAAATTTCACTATAACAAAAAAGGAAAAACCCAATTGTAATAAAAATTAACAATCTATAACCACCTCACTTTATACAAACTTTTTTGTTTAATTACCCGACACTATTCTGACCAATTACTGTATTCTGATGTTTCCACTTATTTCCTGATTTTTCCTTGTCACACTAACAGCTTCTCCTGTCACACCAACAGCAACACGCGTTCATTATATAGCGTGGCCAGCTCATTTCAGTACCTGTTGAAAAATATTAGTTTCAGCACCATAACACTGCCCATTAAATTAAAAGGGATCAAAACATGAGTCTGGTGCTATGTTTAATTAGGAATTCTCTATGTTGATAGTAGTTAAAGTAAACTTTTTAGGTATAATAATGTAAAAATAATAATAATAATAATAATAATAATAAATCAATAAACAGATGTGTTATTACATATAAATCAAAACAACTTAAAATATAATTTAATAAAACTAAAATTGGACAGAAATAAAATATTTAATAATATTATTATACCTGACAATATAAAATTTGAACTTTGATTATGATTCTGCGACACTTCAACTAAATTTTCTAAAAAATAAAAATATAAAGAAACATTGGAAACATATAAAATAAACATATAAATTATTAGAAACATAAAGATTAACTACAAACACCTAGTTAGAAAAATAAACTTTACCCAAATAGTCATTTCAAGAGAGATTAAGTATCGAGAAATCGAAGACCTCTAAAATATACTAATTAATCCACTAATAAATCAGAATTGCAAACTAAACTAAATAACTAAAATAAACTAAATGGCTAAAATATGAACTAAAGATGCAAAATGCAGAAAATAGAGTAAAAATACATAAAAGCAATGTATAAGTACTTAGAAAATAACAGTAAAAAGAAAAATACAAAAAAAATATCCAAAATAAAAGAAAAAGTATGTAGTGGTTCACCAAAATAAACGCCAGAGATGGCAACCTCCCCACACTTAAAAGGAAGCATCATCCTCGATGCTCAATCAAGCCGGGTGTGAAGGAGTGTCATCACTGGGAGGGATAGTAGCTGGAGTCTCGGTGGTGGTGGTGGGCTGAGGGTCTGGCTGCTGTGGAGGAGGTGCTGACTGGATCGGGATCTCAAGATCCGCAGCCTCAATCTGATGTGGGACCGCTGCCTGTGGTGCGGCTAGTGCTGCCTCCTGGGGATGGGTCTCTACCTCGGGTGCATCCGCCTCCTCCTCAGATGCCTCGGATGGTGTGTCGGGCTCAGAGGAGATGTCGCTGGATCGTATCATCAGCTTTAGGTGCTCATAGCGCCGCTTGTTGCGACGCTCCATCTGGTCAAGTCGTCGAAACAAGCGGTGCACCAGATGATAAACGGGCTCTGTGGCAGGTGGAGGTGCAGTGGTGGTAGCAGGGGTAGGTGGTGCAGCAGTGGAGGAAGAGGGTCCAGCAGACGGTGGGGCTGACTCATCAGTAGCAGTGAATGGTGGTGGTCTGTGGCCCAAGGCTAAGAAGTTCCGGCTGTGCGGAATGATCTTCCTGCAATCCGCCGCTGGTGGTCTCTCGTCGGCAGCCTCCCATGGCACGTCAGCTCGACGGCCAAGCTGTGTAACTAGATACGGAAAGGGGAGGGTGCCTCGGACGTAGACCCTGGCCATATAATGCCGAATGAAACGTGGCAGATAAAGGTCCTTACCCTCCAGCACACACCAAAGGAGGGTGATCATAGCAGCCGGGATCTCCGTCTCGTGAGTACTCGGCATCACATAATTACTCAAGATTTGATGCCATAACCGAGCCTCATCGTTTAAGTATGCTCTCTTGATCCCTCTAGGCATGGTAGTGTCCTGACCCATCTCCCAAGGGACTGTCAGGTCGAGAGCTATCTGTGCCTTTATGGCATCCCAATCAAACTGCATCTGACGCATGTCCTCCTCAGCCTTTGAATAACCATCAGGCTGATCGGACTTGGCTGGGAGCCGGAGAATGTCCTCTAAGGCCTCCTCAGTGACCAGAATTTGTTTTCCTCTCAGCTTCACTGCATCTAGGGTAGTGAGATAGTAGTTGCAGTAGAATTCTCGTACCCAAGATGAATTGACCTCTGTCAGTGTTCTTTCCAGAAAGAACCTGCCCCTTTGCTTGATTTGCTCAGTGGTGTACTGCTGGAGTGCTTCTGGAATCTTCAGAGTTCGCTCCAGGTATAGATTTCTGGAGTTTGCAAAAGCCGGGTACTTCAGCTCACAGTACCGGTTTGCAAATTTTATAGGGTCATTCGCAGGGAGCAGCTGGTCAGCTTTTTCCTGCTGTGTGAAGTTCTTCTCCCGCCATGAAGAATCGTGCATTAGAGCAATGATGGACTGGGAAGAATCTCCTCTCTTGCGCTTGCCAGTAGCCTTGCCTTTTCCTTTCCTTTGTGAGGTAGACATCCTGAAAAACAGAAAACCAGGATATGGATAAAATAGGAAAGCAAATAGGCAATTAAATAAAGAAAACTCAAAGCGGCAAGGGAGAAATAGAATAAGGAAAATGAGTAAATGAAATGTGATTGAATTTATGTTAAATGGAAAAATAAACAATATGCCATGTTTAGAAAGTTAGAGGAAAGTGAAAATAAACATAAAAGAGATCAAAAGGGTTAGTATGGTTAGAATTTGAAAAAGAAATTAGTAAATTAAAATTAGTGAGTTAGTAAAGTGCGGGTTAAAGTAAGTGGCATAGAAAAATTCTATATAACAAGGATTCACAGGTAAGAATAGAAGTACTCATAATCGAACAAGGAAAACAGGGTGATGCTGATTCGAATAGAAATAAAGAAAGCAAAAATTGGAATCAGTGAAACACAAATGCAGTTTGTGAACCAGGAAATCAAAGAGGATAAGAAAGTCTGCCATAGCATTCATGAAATGGTTTGGGTAAAGCAGAGTAAAACAGAGTTTAGAAAAGCCAAACCAAACAAGAATGAAAACAATTTACAAAAAATTTGGGCAGCATTCCGGCTAAAATTGGATTGTCCCAGAAAATAAACAGCAATCATAGCAGTTCATATGAATTAAAAACTTGCTGCAGTTACCAGTAATGAATAGAAACAGAAAAATTTAGAGTAACAAGCAGCAATTGCAAGAAATCACAGCATATGAACGAGGTCACAGGAACAGCAGAATTGCAGTTATGATAAAACATAAATAGGAACAGTGCAAGTAAACAGACCTAGATCCACTAACCAGAGCCTAAGCTACCTAACAACCTAAAAATCTACTACAGCATGCATATCTATCTTATCCTAAGTATGAACAAAAATGGAAAAAAAATTACAGAAAAACGACGAATGGATAAAAGGGGATTGCGTTTTGCGGAACCTGGTAGGCGGGAGGGGTGGAACGGGAAAGAAGGTGGCTGCGGCGGCGTCCGACGCGGTGGCGGGGCATGGTGTCGCGGTGGCGGCTGATGGGGGCAGTGGCGGAGAGGGGGGGCGGCGCGGCTGGATGGCCGGCGGTGGTGGGTGGTGGTTCGGAGGGCAGTGGTGGAGAGGGGAGGAGAGAGGAAGAAGGGAGAAGAAGGGAGGGGAGGGGGTTGCGGCGGCGGTGTCTGTTGCGGCGGCGGCGTCTGGGTGGTGGCGCGGTGGCGGCTGGGAGGTGTTGGGTGGTGGCTGGAGGGAGAAGAAGCAGAGAGGGAGAAGAGGGTTGGGGTGGGGGGCTGCGCGACTGATAGGGTTCGCGTGGCTGGGGGGTTATATTTTCAAATCCACGCGGCCGCATGGGGCACGCGGCCGCGTGGGGCACGCGGTCGCGTGGTTGGGGTGAAAATGGGAGTGACGCGATCGCGTGGGGCGCGCGATCGCATGAGAGGGGTGGAAGAGGGGTGACGCGATCACGTGGGTCGCGCGATCGCGTCGCTGGAATTCGTGCTAAACGCACGACTCCATCACCGTTTTAGCGCAACTCTCTGTCTCCTTTTTGGGGTGATGTGCAATCCATGCAACGCGATCGCGTCGCTCACGCGGTCGCGTGGGATTGGTATTGTGCAAGTGACGCGATCGCATGGGGCATACAATCGCGTGGGCCAATTTGTGCGAAACGCACAAGGGCCGCACGATTCCAGCCTAACTTTCTGCTCGTTGGATCCTTACGCCGATATATATATCACGCGGCCGCGTGGGTCACGCGGTCGCGCGGGTGGTGTTTTGCACAATATGACGCGATCGCATGGGGCATGCGGTCGCGTCGCGCACCCCTATTTTTATTTTTTTTTATTTATATATATGCATGAAAAATGCAGAATGTAACAATTAACATGAATGCGATGCATGATTCCAGGTTTAATAAATTGAAATTGAAAAAGGAAAAATGAAAGCAATTAACAAGAAATAAATTGAAAAAGAAGCGACCATACCATGGTGGGTTGTCTCCCACCTAGCACTTTTAGTTAAAGTCCTTAAGTTGGACATTGGAGGAGTATCCTGTTATGGTGGTTTATGTTTAAATTCGTCCAAAAATCTCCACCAGTGCTTGGAATGCCAATAGCCTCCGGGGTCCCAAACTAAGCATGCAAAGCTTCTGAGCAGCTCCAAACAGATTTTCAGGCTCCCGGGACTACGAATGTCAGGATAGAGTCCAGGATTCCAAGCCTTGCTTTTAAATCCGCCTCCGTCTTGATCTGCATGTTTCCATTCGGGCGGGTTAAAAAGTAAAATCTCACCTTGGTGACCAAACGTTTTCCGTGATCCATGTAATTGAGCATGATACCAATCCGTGTACTTCGAGGTGAAGCGTGGAACCTTATTGAATCTTGTGCACCAGCTCTGAGTACGAGCCATTTCCCTCTTACTCTTAAAGCCGCAGAGAGCTCTAAGCTGGCCATCTGTTTCAAGCAAACCATATTCAAGTGAATAAGTAAAATTATAAGTTAAGGATTGTACCTACTTGAAGCTTGTATTAGGTGGTAATGGCCTTGGGATAGGTGTTTTTGGTGGTTCTGCAAGTTCCATTTCCTTGTGCTCTTCTGTGAATTCCTCCACTTCTTTGCAAAGATCTTCAATTGTATCTATGTCCTGGTCAAAGTCTTCTGTGTCTTCCTCATCACTTGAGTCATAGATTGGAGGTTGAGAGAAATCTACCTCTGCATCATCTTCATATTCACTTGGGGAAGATTCTTCGATCTCAGAGAATTCACTTGCGGATGCAAGTTCATCACTAAGAGAGTTAGACTTGTGACTATCATTATCGAGGGAATTTGTTTCTTGGATTATTCCGTCTGATTCTTCATAAACGACTTGCCTTGGAGAAATATCCTCCTTAGCATCAACTATAGTCTCCTTGACGGCGTTTTCCTCAATTCTGGATTCCCATGGAGGTTCAGCATCTCCTAGATCTTCAACCAACTCTTCTTCTTGAACAAAGACAGCTTCTTCTAATTGTTCTAGTACAAATTCATTCTCTGTCTTGTCCACTGGAGTTTCTGTCAGCTCCTTCATGCTACGCTCTTCATTGGGCTGTCCACATGGAGCTGTGGCTGATCCTTGTGTATTTGAGCGCCTAGAAGCCCATTGAATTATCGCTTGCTCCAGTTGTTGAATGGTTGTTTGAAATTTAATTACTGTTTCTCTTAGGCAATCCTCTGCTTCTCGGGTTGCTAGGCTTGGACATGATACAAAGGAAAGTGGTGGTGATTGGGAACGATTGGATTGGTATTGGGGTAAAGAAGGATCATATGGTGACGAATGGTGAAGAGAAGCTTGTGAGTGTGGTGGTTCGAGGTTATGTTGAAAGGATGGTTTATATGCATGGGGTGGGGCTTGTTGGTAGTTACAAGGTTGTCCACCATGTCTTTCAGCTGGGTATGAACTGTAGAATGGTCTTTGTCCAGGATATCTCAGAGGGTGTTGTTGCCAAAAGGGTTGATTAGATCCTCTTGGTTCCATCCATCCTTGATTGGTCTGACCTTGATGCACATTCCTGCTGTAACTTCTATTTCCCTTAACAATATTAGAACCAAACTCAAAGCGAGAGGGGTGAGAGTTCATAGTAGCAAATAAAGATAAAAAGGGAACACAAAAATAAATAAACAAGCAAAAGAAAAATATTTACAATAACCAATAATAAGGCACACGTTAGCAGTTCCCGGGCAACGGCGCCATTTTGACGTCGGGATTTTTACCAGTAAAGAGATTCATAGAAACAGTCGCGTTGTAGATATAGTCTCTAAACCGACAAAAATCCCTTCGTACAAACGTTTTGGGTGTCACAAGTAACAAACCCCTTTAAAAATTGTTAACCGAGTATTCAAACCTCGGGTCGTCTTCTCAAGGAACTGCGATGAAGTATGTTCTTATTATTGGCTATAAAGGTTGTAAGCGGGGTTTAAAAGATGAGAAGCAAATAATTTGAATGACAAGTAAAGTAAATGGCAATCAAAATAAATAAATACTGTAAAGCAGACTTTTGGCAAGGTAAGAGAAGTTGGAGGTCCAACGTAGTTATCTCTCTCAACTATAATGAAAGTTGAATCTAAACTCCACTTGATCAACCTGTACTAGGGCAAAGGAAAGTCAAGGGACTAATTAAATTGACCTTTGAATCCTATTTATTTCCTAAGAAAAGGTTGGAATTACTTAAGTTCAGCTCAATTAGCAAGATAACGATTATCAATTATGTTGAGTTTAATAACTGTTGAGTTACTGAATTCTTAACCAGAACCAAAAGGGAAAAAAGTAAAATTGCTAGAATAATAAAAATATCCTTAGATGGGGAGCAATGGTAACTCAAATCAAAGAGAACAATCATAAACTGAAAATACCTCAATTATCATTAATTCAAATAACAGTCTATAACATGGAAGAAATTCGTAAATTCAATGATTAATTCAAGTGCTGGAATAAATAAAAAGTAAAAGGAAGCTAAAACAAAGGAACGTAAAACCTGGATTGAGAGTCACTCTTAAAACAAGAAGAAATCCTAAATCCTAAGAGAGAGAGGGAGAGAAGATCTCCCTCTCAATTAAATCTAAATCATTGAAAAGTAAAATATGCGAGCTCTCCTTGAATGGATGCATTCCCACACTTTATAACCTCTGGTCTATGCTGTCTGTACTTGGATCTGGGCCAAAAAGGGCTTCAGAAATCGCTATGAGCATTTTCTGCAATTTCTGGTGCGTGGCTTCTGTCACGCGTCCGCGTGGGTCACGCGTCCGCGTGGGTCACGCGGTCGCGTCATTCGGAGCTTTTTCTTGCCACGCAGTCGCGTCAGTCATGCGACCGCGTCATGTGCGTTCTGCTTAAGGCGCGCGGTCGCGTCAGTCATGCGGTCGCGTCGCTGCTGATTCGTGCTTGGCACGCGATCGCGTCATCCATGCGATCGCGTGGATACCAGTTTCCTTAAAGCTCCGTTTTGCCTTCTCCTTCCTATTTTGTATCTTTTCTTTTCCATCCTTTAAGTCATTCTGCCTTAGAAAATCTGAAACTACTCAACACACTAATCACGGCATCGAATGGAAATAAAGGTAATTAAAATAATTAATTTTTAAAGCTTAGGAAACATGTTTTTCACAATATGACATAATAAGGAAGGGAAAGTAAAACCATGCAATTAATGTGAATAAGCAGGTGAAGGATTGTATAAATCACTCAAATTAAGCACAAAAGAACTCATGAAATATGGGTTTATCAATGAGATAGAAATTAATAAAATGTATAAAAATTTAATTTGCACAAAGGGTAAAATTAGAATTAATTAATTGAAATAAGGGTATTTTAGATATAAAATGTTATTAAAATTTTAATTTCTATTTCTAAAAATTTTAGTCCCCTGTGTCTCCATTTTTTGGAGGTACTAAAATATTGAAATTTTGGAGACAGAGACAGAAATTTTAGTACCAGTCTCTGAACCAACAAACATGATACTGAGTCTCAGTCTCTCAATCTCTATCTCAGTACCTCAAAATAAACACTACCTAAGGGTATCATTCTCTGGTGTTTTCTCATCTTTTCCATTTTCATCATTAATTAGTATAGCAACCTCAGTCCCTCCAGAAACATCAGGCTGTTTTTCAGCTAGAATATCTATAAGAATTGGGAATTTAGATAAAATTCCAAAAGACTTAGTAGCAACTTTGTTACTTTTGATAGAAGTTCTTGATTACTCCTTCTTAACATTAGTATCCCATTTTTCACATAGCACATATTTTTGTAATGCAGGCTCCTATTCATATAGCATTAGAGTTAAAAAATAAAAAGAACATAAGAAGAGCAGACCACAATATAATCCAAAGAAAACATACATATATGTATATGTAACTTTTTTTGGAGTAGACTCATCATCAGCATCATAATCAGGAAGTTCAAACATAGCAATAATGGTGGGATCATCATAGACTCTTCTAACACAGAAATTGCTAAAAATTTTATCAAATTCGACTCCTTTGGTATCAACCTTCAGCAGTAACTTTTTTCCAATGAGCCCTTGGAAGATGGGAGGATAAGTATCTCCACATATAAGCTAATTTCAAGGTAAGAGATAAGAAATACACAATTTGAATAACACATATCAACCAAAATAGAGAATATGGCTATAAAAAATGAACAACTACATAAAATGAACAACACACAAAAGAAAATTAAGAATATACACTTGCATCTTTTTTAACCTCAGTAAACAAGTCAGCACATGATTTCTTAAACAAATAAGATGCTTCACAATAAAAAAAAAAAGAACGAAAATACCGTCGCCACTATGATCTTCAAGTGTTATTTTAATTTTAAATCTGCATAATGAAAAAAAAAACACATTGATTCGAAATAAATAATAACATGAAACATTATTCTTATAAACAATCCACAACACATGTTGAAAAAACATTTTGAAAAAAATTTATTACCTTGGAGTGATATTAGTTATATGCTTCACACAGAAATCACAGTAGTATGTGTAAAACTCGCAAAATTAGTAAATAATTGGTTAATAAATTAATTATTAATCAAAAAAATTAGAAATAAGATTTTAGAGTTTTTATGAGGTAGAGCTAATTAAAATAAGAATTTTGAATCTAATTTTAAATAATTTGGCCTAAGATTAGGCTGAATGGGCCAAATCGGGCGAACTGGGCCCGTAATGGACCCAAGGCCCAACCCAACTTAATGAAACAAAAGAGCTTCAGCTCTCTCTTTCTCTCTCTCATTATGAAACACGCTGGGTAGCTAAGGATGGGGGGAGAAACACCAAATCCTCACTCATAATTCAATTCTCCATAATTTTTTATCCAGAGCTCCGATCGCCGCATCGTTTATAGCCACATGACCAACGCGACAAGCTCTACAAAACCCGGTAACTAATTTGGTAAGAAATTCACATTTCAGTTTTAGTTCTCTCCTCCCCAAATTTCAAAATTCAATTTGTAATTATGTTAAATTTTGCTTGATTTTGGTGTTTAGGTTCAAATTAACTTGCAGGTATTGTCGGGTTTAGCTCATTGGAGGTGTGGGTCAAATAAGTATCCTCAAGCCCTTTTGAAATACTGAGTTAGTGAGTTTTACATTGATTGTGGTGATAATTATGTTGTTAGATTAAAATTGGTTGTTGATTGAAGTCGATTTGATAATTTGGAAGCATGTGATCAAGCCTTGGAGGCTAGGTTTTGCTTGGAGAGGAGCTGGGATTTCAAAGCTTGAGGTGTGGTACATAAAAGAGGTGTTCCAAATTTATCGAGGAATCGGCCAAGGTATAGTTTTTGTTTCTCGTAATTAAAATATAATGTGTCGTGAAAACATAGGTTAGTTGACCGTAAGATAAGAATTGAATTATTGATGTGGTTAGTGATTGAAATTTAGTTAATATGTATATTGGTTAGTAATGTTGAGATTGTGGTTGAGGTTGTGATGTTGTGATGTGTAATATTGTATGTGAAGGTTGGTAATGATAATGATTATGTTTATTGATACGTTATTTTGAACTTGAATTATTGGATTGAAAACTTAGTGAAGATGGAGAGTAAGTATGTTGAGGAGTGTTGTGGTGTTGGTATTGTGTTTGGTAGAGATAATTGATGATGTATGTGATAATGATAATGATGATGATGTATATATATGTGAGTAATTGATATGGCTTTTGTTGTTGTTAGAAATTAATTATTGTGTGGGAGTGATTCTATATTTGAAGTTGGTGTGATGCAGATTAAAAATGTAGTGTGTTGAGGAGTGTTTGGAATTGGTTTGATATGGTTTGGTAAGATTTAAAAAGGGTTGAACTTGAATTGTTGTGAAAATGGAGGTTTAGAAATCTTTGAGAATTGGTATGAAAATCTGATTTTTGGCCAAAACTCAGCGAGCCATAACTCGAATTTCGGAACTCCAAACTTTCTCAAACTTGTCTCATATAAAAATTAGGTCCGTGAAATTTACACCGTTCAAAGAACGGATGAAAAATGTTTTAAAACGAAAAAGTTTTGCGCGTCGAAAGTTCGGTGGACGAAACTGAAATTCTGCAGTATTTAGCATTTTTACCCACTTTGTAGAATTCGCGTACGCGACCATCTACACGCAATGCGACCAACCCTTTCAGGTTTGGCATCTCGCGTACCCGAGCAAGAAAAACACGCCCACGCATATGCTTGACCTTTGAAATCAGCAAAGTGATTTTTGTGTTTTAAAATGTAATTTTGAACATCTAAACCTCTATTTTCACTCTTTTAGCCCCTAAACCTTAGTTTTATGTTGAGTGGTGAGAAGACGTTAGGGAGGAGTAGTAACTTAGAGATGAAGAAAGTTTGAGAGGTGGTGAATTATGAATGAGAAGTGTGTAAATGTGATATGTATATGATGAATTTGGCCTTAGTGAATGATTTTGAATGATTATGAATGGATATGAATGAATGATTTATAATGAATTTGAAAATGAAATTACTTTGAGCTTGACTTGGCAAGGTTCGTGGTGGTTACCGCTTGTCTAGTGTTGAGACGTATGTAGAGTTCGTGGTGGTGTACTGTCCACATGTTTTTAAAAGTGAATATTGTGTGGGGTTTGTGGTGGTATACCGCCCACATATTTTTTTTAAAGAGAGTGTTATGTGGGGTTCGTAGTGGTTTACCACTCACGTGTGTGTGTTGTTTTCCAATTGAAGATCTTGCGAGGTTCGTGGTGGTGTACTGCTCGCAATGGTGGGGTTCGTGGTGGTGTACTGCCTGCCAGGTGGGGTTAGTGGTGGTGCACCACCCACCAGTTTTCAAGAGGATAATATCCGGGTTAGCTACCGGGTAGTTTGAGTTCTGGCAAAGTAACCGACACGTGAGCTCGCGGCCAGTAGGGAAGGCATGCATCATACGCATTTGAGTTACTTGTTTGGTTTTTCATTCTTGGATTTGCGTAATTGATATTCATGCTTAACTGCTATATGTTCTGTTTGCTATAACTGTAAACTACTTGTGTTTTCTTTGTATGCATTGTTTGTCTGTGCATCGGTGTTTCGGAGGATTTGAGGTAATGCGGAAATTAGGATTTAAGTTAGAAAGGAATTAGAGATAAGAACCTTAGATAGCCTACCCTATTTATGGTTTTAAATTTCAGTTTTAAGTTTGAATCTAATGTCGGAAGTTCTAGGATTGCCTCTGGCTTTTTCGGGACATTATATGTTAGTTATGTGGGCACCGTTACCATGTTGAGAACCTCTAGTTCTCATTCCATACATATTTTGTGGTTTTCAGATGCAGGACGTGAGGTACCTCGCTGAGGCATGCTAGAAGCTTTTGATAGCAAAGATCTTTATGCTTTTGGGGATTTATTTTGGCTATATGCATATATGTAGATACTTATTATCTCCCTACTTATGTATATGATGTATTAACTTCCTTTTAGAGGTGATTTTGGAGAAATAGGTTCTGTAAAATTGTGTCTTTTGGGTTCTATTATATATGTGTATATATACTTATGTGCTCTGGCCGGTTTACCTTCGCGAGCCGAGTCTTGAGCTTTGCTATTTGTATCTTGGAATTCTTTTATATATAGCCATGTATAGCTTACTCTTGCCTTGATTCGTTTACGTTATCGCTTCGGGAGTGTTGCGCTTTTCATTTTAACGCTTTTGTTTTAAATTTTATTCAAAGGCTCCTAGTTATAAATCTTTTTCAACTATATTATAAATATAATTTCACTTTTAGAGGTCGTAATACCATGTGACAAACCCCAATTTGAGGGTTTATCTTGTGCTGATTTCAGGGGTTTTATCAATGATTCCACACACTTTCTATATGAAAATACAAGATTTTGCATTCCTCTCTTAGTTTCGCCTCACGAATGAAAACATGCTTATTTCGCACTAAAATAGATACATTTCTAATCTTCTCTTGATGCCATTCGATGCCGTGATTTGTGTGTTAAGTGGTTTCAGGATATAGAGTAGGAATGGACCGAAAGAGAGAAAGAAGACGGGTACAAAGAAAGGAAGCATGAGGATCAAGCCTTGGGAATTTCTGCATGGGCGCGTGCGCGCACCTTGCGCGTCCGCGCGGATACGGCTACGTGGAGCCGAAGCCAAGAGCCGGCTTGAGAAGCGGCTAAGCCAGGATCTTCATGGGCGCGCACGCGTACATCACGCCTCCGCGCACATTACAAGACGTCTCAACGGCGCGTGCGCGTGCCTTGCGCGTGCGCGCCGATTTGCGGATATGATTTTTTAAGAAGTCACGTGACTTAGGCGTGGAGGCAGTTAAGGATTCCACTCTTGGAGAAACACCTTGGCGGGAAAAGCTTAAGAAGACCAAAGGAACAAGGGTTGAGAACACTTTTAGTTCAATTCTTCTAGACCTAGATATTTTTCCTTTTTTTGGAGAGAAGAGAGAGTTAGTTACACTTTTTTGGGAGAAGAAGAGGGAGATTCCAAGCTTCATTAGGGTTCATCCTCTTCTAATTTCTGAATTTTCAATGACCTTTTGGTGAGATCCATTACAATTCTCACTCCACTTTGTTCATGTCATAGATTTCCTTCTCCAATTTCAAGTAGTAGATACAATTGACCAATTCTCATAGATCTAGAATTCAACTTTGTAATTTTGGATTTCATCTCTATTTTGGATTTTCATTGCTACTCTTTGAGACTTGTTGTTAGATCTTTGTGTTGTAATACTTTCAATTTGATAATTTCTTCTCATTTTACTATGACTTTCCTTCTTGCTCATCACATGTTTGATAAAATGACAACACTAGTTATGGAGTAGAATTTTCACACTTGGCATAGGGTTTGGTTTTTGGAAGAAGTTGAATAGTTGTATCAATAGTTGATTTGGAATTAGGGATTGCTAGTTAGCTTGGAGTGCACTAAAGCTAGATTCCCATGAGGTGAAGCTAGGACTTGTGACTCAAGTTGATTACTTTCATTTGACTTTCCTCTATACCTAGGGGATAACTAAATGAAGCAAGGCCTAATTGTTGTCAACATTGAATGAACTATAAGGATAGAATTTCTAATGCCAACCTTAAGCCAAGTCCTTTGATAATTGATTGTTCATTTCTCATTACTTGCTAAACCCTTCAAAGAACTCCAACAAAGGCTTACTAAATCAATAAGATGCACACTTTGGTAATTCCAAGGGAGGACGACTCGGGAGACTAGTACTCTCGGATATAGATTGTAGAATTGTTTGATGAAGGATTTTGCGTCGGTTTAGACTATACTACGATTGATCATTTGATGATTTCTATATCGACAAAAACCAATTCATCACCATGCCACCTCTGTTTTACATCCTAGGTGTAAAGCTCTATGTGGTAGAGTATTACAGTATGCACCATTTTGAGGATATATACCCTTTCCACATGCACAAGCAAAATACCACCAACTTCCATCTTCAACAATACCTCTGATTATACCAAAATAACAAAAGAACCCTTCTAGGCAATGCACATTTTAAAGATAATTAACAATATGCAACATAAAACAGATGTGAAATTTTTTTTTTCTGTTCATTGGTTTCTAAAATAAACATAACTAACTCAATAAATGTCAACCACATTGTTATCTTGGAGCTCTTCAATAGTGCATCTTCTAGTTAAACGCATGAAATCATCTTCCAAGGATACCACTTTACCTTCATTGGCAATAAATAGTGGCTGGGTACCATTGACACCTTGCTCAATCATACTAATAAAAAAAATTATGCAAATACATGTAGATATTACTCTAGATTGGTTGCAAGTAAAGAAGAGAAATACAGAACAGCGAAATAAATCATCCTAACCTTTGCCTGAACTCAACAACTTTAGGAAGATCAGGATTAAATAACATTTGAGTGGCATACATCACATTTTGAAGACCTACTTGACCTATATAACAATACCAAAAGAGTCTAACAATGTTTACCGAAGACAACACTTAGGGTAGCAATAAGAAGATGTATAGAAATTAAACAAAATACCCCTAAAAAAAACTTGACTTTAGCAAGTTGAATGACAACAACTGGCTTCTCCACAAAGCCAGATGCTAGGAAATGATTTACTTGATTAACATACTCCCCAAACAATGCACAACGTATTGTAAGACTGAAACTCAAAAGATGAAGAACAATGAAATAGAAAATAACAAAAAAATATTATTAAAATTAAAGAGAAACCACCAAAAATGACTAAATCAACATACTTTTTTAAAGATCATTCAAGTACAATAATTTTCACAATCTTTTTCTCTTTTACATATTCTTTCCCTTCCCCCGCTGAAGTTAAAAGACCTATGACATCTGTTTTAAATAAACACAACCTATTATATATTTATACAATTCGTTTAAACAAACTTGAATAAAAGAATAGCACAATGATATACATACCAACCAAATAATCACTTTCTTAGGTCATGTTCAGCAGCTCAGAAAAAGGAAACATGTTGAAATAAGTCTTTGGAATAACATCTTCATCAACAGGAACAACAGTGGTTTGGTGAAGGAAAACTAGTTTGAATTCATGAGAAGTTACTCTATTACTACCATGATTTGACACTACAGTAAAGTATGCCATTCTATAAACTTGACCTTCAAGTATATAATCCTAAAACCTATTAAGAAGTTGTTTTTTAACTGTAGCTTGAATTTTTTCAGACTATAAATCCAAGAAAAAAATAAAATCAGAATAGTGAAACATATAACTTTAAGTTGAAAACTTCAAAGTAACAACTAACACCAAATTTAAAACAATAGCTAATAGGGACTAACATGCTCATCAAGGAGAATCATCTCCATTGAGTTAGAAACCTCATGGTTGCCAAAAGGGGGTACAAGCCAAAGCCTTAGAACCTTGACTTTCAGCCTTCAAGCCTCTCTAAGAGAATGCATCTTAGGAATCATATCAAATGGAGAAAGCATTACAGAAAAAAAGGATAACAGACTTTATAAAATAGAGTAAGCTATAAACAGAAGAGATGTAGAATAAACACTGCTTATAAGAAAATAGAAGACAGCAGAATGCTTGCATTGAGTGTGATTTTTCAACCATCCTTTTATAGAAAAACTCATGGCACAATACTCACCTTTTTGAATTCAAATTGAACATGGAAATGGAGGGAAAAGAAACTCTTAGTCCATATGCATCTCCATTCCATGGCCTAGTGATGAGCGGATAATTTTACCCTTTTTGGCATTAATTTTACATAGTTTTTAATATGTTTTAGTTACTTTTTGAAGGTTGTGGTAGGCTTAGAGAAGGGGGGTTGAATCTATGCCTTCCTTTTAAGTTGCTGTTATTATCCTTTTTAAACAAACTTTCAATTCTGATTCTGTTTGTACTCAGCAGCGGAAATTTATGAGACAATTTATTTTTGTCTCATGAATATCAGAAAACAGAACACAGCAGAGAAAAGAAAAGCTAACACCAGCATGTATCCTGGTTCGGTTGCCTTGTGCTATGCAACCTACGTCCAGTCTCCTCTATAACTATGGAAGAATTTCACTATAGTTAACAGTATTACATACACCAATTTCACAGGATTGACCCAATCCTTTCACACTCAAGTTCTAACCTAACTTGACATTGGCTATGCTAATACCTAACTATTCCTCTTAGTGCTAACCCAACTAAGAAAGGGATACCTTACAGGTACAGGATACAAGACATAGACATACCTAAAGAAATTTGAAATTAACTCTAGGCTTTTCTCTCAAGTGTTTCACTCAGCCTTTTTCCACTCATGGCTTTTACTTGAGCTTTCTCACAATGCCTTTTCTCACAAGAAATTACAGAAAGATAAACATAGAAAAGTACATCACAATCTATAAAACATGAAGGATATTGACTTCATCAGCAGCCTCTTTGCTATGTACAAAATCAGATTCACAAACCTCAGCTTGAGTTCTTCAATATTGGCCGAATGCTTCTTTGAAAGAAAGCATTATCCAAGTAGAGAAACTTCTTTACAGAACACTGTTCTCACACTCTGGTTTTCTCTCCTTGGTTTCTGAATGAACAGCAAACCTCTTTTTATCTCCTTGCATGTTGCTGGGTTCTTCTTCCAAGGTCAACACCTTGAGCCTTGAGCTTCACCAACCCACAGATTCACTTTTCTCCTTAATCCCCAGATTAGAAACTTTGCTTCTGACTTCCTCATCTTGACCGAAAGCCATAAATCAGCAACCATAACAGTCTTCCAATGGTCAACTTAATCTGAACCCTTGAAAACCAACTTGGTCCCCAAGTCATGTTTAAGACCGTAGATACACAGCAGGGAAGAACAGAAATCCTCTTTCCTTTGTATCCCATTTCGGATAGAGCAGAGAGTTGGGAAGAAGAGATGAGACTGAGTTGCATGTAAGAGGAAATGATTTACCTATAACCTAAGCTTGATTTGGTTTGGATTTGTTGAGATGACTTCTGCCTTTCAAGCTTAGTTTCTCTTTCTTGCTTCTTTGGTGACTATCTTGGTGAAGAAGCTCTCTCTCTCTTTCTCTTTCTTACTTTTCTGAAGCTGATTTGACTTGGTCAGAGAGAGATGAACGTTGCTTTTGGTTAAGCAAAAGAGAGGGATTTGCTTTTCTGAAACCAGATCGGGCTTGGATTGGGTATTTGGTATGCTTGGCCCGATTTGATTTCTTTGGCTTCTTTCTTTGCTTTTCCTTGGGCTCTTAATTTTGCTTTCAGCCCAATATCCTTGCTGATTGCTTTTTATTTCATTTGGGCTATTGAAATTTGGCCTGCAACAATAAACAATTAGTTAATAAGTAGATATAAATAATCAACACTAATTATTTATTTTGCCCAAAAATAATGTTTGTCATCACTAATTAATTTAGTTAATTTCTTAACTCAACAATCTCCCCCTTGATGACAAACATGGTTTAAGCAATAATCAAAGGAAATAAATTTGATTTAGGTTTAGAAACTCCCTTTGAATGATGTTGTTTGCTTTTATGTTGCTCCCCCTTTCCTTTTCAAGATTAGCTCCCCCTAAATTTATGCTTTCCTCTTTGTTCCTATTTTTCTTTGATCTTAAAGAGAGCACAATAAAGAGCTAAAATACATTTATCTTGACTAAGGGATATCAGATAAGCAACATCACATAATCAGTCCAACATCAAGCTAATATCATCAGCAAAATGATTCAGCATTTGAAATTAAGTATTAATGCAGCAAAGAATATTCAGCATGCAAACTCAAGTATTAATGCAGCAAAAATCCCAAAAGAAGTACTAGGATCTATTATCCTATTGCTATTACTCCCCCTTTTGTCATCAAGGGTGGATAATAAGCAAGATCAACAAAAAAAACAAAGTCTTGCATCCTGCAGAAAAGAGTTGGTCCATAGTGCAAAGTACTAACTAAACTACCAAAGGTGCAGCAATATCTAGAGTTATTACAGTCATCCAAAATGACACAGTTCAAAAGTAGCTAAAGAAACAGAATTCATGAGACAAAAAAATGAGCAGCAGCAGCAGTTTTTATGAGACAAATCCTAGGCATCAGAACCATTCCCCTCTGAAGCATCTTCTTCTTCAACATCAGTGATAATGTCTTCATCATTTTGAAGGTTATCAATGAAGGTCATTAGCACAGCCACCCTATCCCTTGATTTCTTCAGGAAGTTCTCATGCTTGCTAGCTAGCTTCCTTTGTTCCTTGCTCATGGCAATCATGTGATTTGATTGGGAAACAAACTCTTGAGCGACATCCTTGACCACATTCAGCAGAGTAGATTTCTTTCCAGTGGAGATGGAAGTACCCTCAGTTGAAGGAGTAGGAGAATCCTTAAGGACAAAATCATCATCTTCATCATCCAGGACAACTCTTTCAGTTCTAGTGGGTCCTTTGTTCTGTTTCACTGAACCACCCCCCCTTTAGGTATGAATGTCTATTTTCATAGTTCTCATTTGTCAAGTCAACACCAAAAAACTCAAATATGCAAGTTAGAAACATGCCATAAGGAAGTGCTTTGTCCTTTTCACTCTTAACAGAGTCAAACATATATCTAACCATCAAGTATGCAAATGAAATTTTAGTTTTGGTGAAAAGGGCATATAAAACAAGAGTATCAGTGTAGGAAACCCTTTGATATGAGCCACTTTGAGCCAGAATAATATGGTTGACCATTCGGTGCAATTGAGCACGCTCATATCCTAGGGCTTTGTGAGTGGGTGTAATGCCATCAATTAAAGAAATATGTTCACAGATGTGTGCCAATACATCATGATAAGTAATTCCAACACCTTCATCCCACTTAACCGAAGTGTAAGCACAAGGCCCAACATCAGTATACTTCAAAGCATCACTGATAGTTTCATTATTTAAAACTATGTCTCGCTCCTTTACATATGAGTGAGCAGTGCCTTCATGATAGGTCATGTTTGCATAAAATTCTTTGACCAACAAGGGATAAACAGGCTTTTTGATGTCAAAAAGGTGATTCTAGTCCAGAAAAATCAAGTTATCAACAAATGAAAAACATTTTCTTTTCAAAGATGGCAAATCAGCGAGAAAAGAGGGACATAGGGTACGATACTGGATAACCCCTTCAAAAAAGTCATTGTTCATAGCAGATTTGAATCTATAAGGGTTATAGTTCGAATGAGAAGTCAAAAAGTGAGCTTTGTGATCAAAAGGGCCAATGTCTGGTTCTTTAACAGATTTGAGAGGGCGATGAGGGTTACCTCTTTGTGAGCGCACTGGAACCGACCTGGATTTGGGCTGTGGTGGTTCGGGAATGGGTTCTTCAGTCACCGGACGTTTGCCTTTGGAGGAGCTAGGCTTTGCAGAACTAGGTTTTGAGGAGCCAGGCTTGGAAGGTGCGGCCTTTGGTGGTAGCGTCGGCTTGGCAGAGGCAGCGAACCTTGGAGTGGTCTTGGTTCGCGCCATGGGAACAGTGCGAGGAGGAGAGGTAGGAGGAGAAGGAGATGGGGTAAAGGTCCGGTCTTGGGAGCGAGTGGAAGGTTTTGAGGGAAGCTTGTACACCTTTTCACGAGGAGGCCTTTTAGCAATGGTTTTCTTCCTCATTTGGCTAGTTTCAGTCTTTTGAGGGAAGAGAAGCAGTAAAGTGAGTGGGAAGTAACCAAAGAGATTGAGGAGAAGTTATAGAGGGAAGAGAGGGAGTGTTGGTAACCGTACCCAAAAGTGGATTTCCAAAACCATGCAACTGCATCATCTTTTGAAAAGACTTGAAAAGACATGACCTCATTCAAGAAAGATTTTATTTGATTTTAAAAAAAACAGGAAATTAATGTTAAATTTTGAAAATCAAAATTAAAATGAAACCCTTTTTAGATCAAAACAAAAATAAATTGGTTTGAAAACCTTTTTGGGCCAGAAAAAAATTTTAAATAAAACTTAAGCACATAAATCATAAAAAAATAAACAAGAATGTAACATTCATATTGGGCCCAGGGATAGTTGGATTTAATGGAAACACATTGGACCATACTAGATCTGATTTTTGAGGTTGGCCCAAATCATTTTGCACTTGAAATAAGCCCAGACACGCTGACTTGAGGGAAACGTTCATCACCTGCCCAGAATTGTCTCATGCCTGTTTATGAGACAAAAAGCTCCAGCAAATACATCAGCATTTTTCAAATAAAGAATCATAACTCAAAATTCCTAGACAAGTCCTAAGCATGAAGAATCTATCCTCAGCTAATGGTTTTGTAAAAATATCTGCTAATTGTTCTTCTAATTTAACAAATTGAATGCAAATATCCCCTTTTTGGACATGTTCTCTTATTTAGTGAAATTTCACTTCAATATGCTTAGTCCTAGAGTGTAAAACTGGATTTTTAGAAATATTAATGGCACTCATATTATCACACATCAATGGAATATTTTCAGCATTTAATTTGTAATCAGCAAGCTATATTTTTAACCATAAAAGCTGAGAACAACAAGAAGAAGCAGCTATATACTCAGCCTCTGCAGTGGATAGGGCCACTGTTGGTTGCTTCTTACTTGACCATACATTTAAGGACTTTCCAAGGAAGCAGCATAAGCCAGAAGTGCTCCTTCTATCAACTCTATCACCAGCAAAATCTGCATCACAATAACCAACTGCAGAAAAATCATCAATCTTAGGATACCAAATACCAAAATTGGATGTGCCATGAACATATCTAATGATCCTTTTAACTGCAGAAAGATGTGACTCTTTTGGTTTGGATTGGAACCTAGAACACAATCTAACACTTTGCACAATATCGGGCCTAGAGGAAGTTAAGTACATAAGAGAACCAATCATTCCTCTATACCTAGTCTCATCAACATTTTTCTCAGTTTCTCCCTTATCTAATTTAGAACTAGGATGCATGGGAGTTCCCATGCGTTTGGCATTTTCCATACCAAATTTCTTAACTAATTCCTTGGCATACTTTTCTTGATGAATGAAAATACCTTTTTCAGATTGTTTAATTTGTAGCCCAAGAAAGAAATTAAGTTCACCCATCATACTCATGTCAAATTCACTTGTCATGAGTTTTCCAAATTCAGAACAAAGGAATTCATTGGCTGCTCCAAAAATAATGTCATCAACATATATTTGGACTAAAATAAAAGAATCATTAGAATTCTTGATAAATAGAGTTGTGTCAGTGGTGCCTCTTTGAAAACTATTTTTCAAAAGAAAAGAGCTAAGTCTCTCATACCAAGCTCTAGGAGCTTGTCTTAAACCATAGAGAGCTTTAGATAATTTGAAAACATGATTAGAATACTCTTTATTTTCAAAACCAGGAGGCTGCTCCACATACACCTCTCTATCTACCACACCATTCAAAAATGCACATTTCACATCCATTTGATATAGTTTAAAACCACAAAATGCAGCATAAGCTAAGAGAAGTCTTATGGCTTCCATTCGGGCAACAGGGGCAAAGGATTCATCAAAGTCTATTCCTTCTTCTTGGTCATATCCTTGTGCCACTAGCCTTGCCTTGTTTCTTACAATGCTACCATCTTCTCCTAACTTGTTCCGAAAAATCCACTTGGTGCCGGTCACTTTCTTTCCACTTGGCCTTGGAACCAAAGTCCATACTTGGTTCTTTTCAAACTCAAAAAGCTCATCCTCCATAGCTTTAACCCAAGAAGGCTCACTGAGTGCTTCCTTGACATTTTGAGGCTCAATTTGTGAAAGAAGGGCAATGTTTGATCCTTCATTTGCCTTTCTTGTGGAAGACCTTGTTTGCACTCCATGAGAAACGTCCCCAATGACAAATTCCTCGGGATAGTTCTTCAAGAACCTCCACTCACGAGGTCTGGTGGATTTGGTGGCAGATTCAGTCACCAAGGGATTCTGGGTGCTGCTGTTTCCAGAATTTCCTTCAAATTCATGAGACAAAATGGAATTATCTCTCGAATTTTCAGCAGTTGCAGTTTCTGGTTCAGTTTGACCAGAATTTTCTTTTTCATGATTTTGAGTGGTTTCATCTTCCTTTTGAGCTTGATTTCCTGCATCACAATCTTCCAAAATACTTTGCACCAAGTTAGTATCACAAAATGCAACATGTATGGACTCCTTAATAATCCTAGCATCTTGATGATAAACCCTATATGCTTTACTAGTTGTGGAATATCCTACAAACAAACACTCATAAGCCTTTGGATCAAATTTTCCCAAATTTTCTTTGTTATTTAAAACAAAACATTTGCATCCAAAGATGTGCAAGTAATCTAAGTTTGGTGGGTACCCTTTCCAAAGTTCATAAGGGGTTTTCTTCAAAAATTTCCTTATGATTGTTCTATTCAAAATGTGGCAAGCCGTGTTAACCGCTTCAGCCCAAAGGAATTTTGGAACATTACTCTCACAAAGCATATCTCTTGTCATCTCTTGTATGCTTCTATTTCTTCTTTCCACAACACCATTTTGTTGTGGTGTTCTTGGACAAGAGAAGTTGTGAGATATTCCAAATTCCTCACAAAAGGATTCAAACAAATTATTTTCAAATTCAGTTCCATGATCACTCCTTATAGAAGAGATTTTCAAATCCTTTTCATTTTGAATTTTATTGCAAAAAGGTTCAAAGGCCGAAAAGGCTTCATTTTTGTGTGCAAGAAATAAAACCCAACCAAACCTAGTGTAGTTATCCACAATTACTAAACCATAATGTTTACCACCTAGGCTTTGAGTTCTTGTTGGACCAAATAAATCAATGTGTAGCAACTCAAGTGGTCTTTTAGTAGAGATGTCTTCCTTTGGTTTAAAAGAACTTTTTGTTTGTTTTCCCATTTGGCAAGCATCACAAGTGATGTCTTTGTCAAACTTTATCAAAGGAAGACCTCTTACTAATTCTTTCTTAACAAGTTTGTTTATTTGAAACATACTTGCATGGCCCAATCTCTTGTGCCATAACCACTTTTCAGATTCTTTAGAGTGAAGACAAGCTACATTTTGATCTTTTAGTTCATCAAGAGTAAGTCCATACATGTTATTAAAACGCTTGGCAACAAACATCACTTCATTTGTTTTTTCATTAACAACACAGCATTCAAATCTTTTGAAAATCACTAAATATCCTAAATCACACAGCTGACTTATACTCAAAAGATTGTGCTTCAAACCACATACCAAAAGTACATCATCAATGAAAGTAGATTGTTCATTACCTACTTTTCCAACAGCAATGATTTTACCTTTACCATCATCTCCAAAGGTCACAAAACCTCCATCATACTTATTTAGTTTGATGAAGTAAGTTGACCTCCCAGTTATGTGCCTTGAACATCCACTATCCATGTACCACATGTCCTTTTTGTTCTTGGATGCTAGGCAAATCTACATGAAGATTTTCAAGTAGCTTTAGGTATCCAAATTGATTTGGATCCTTTGAAGTTAATCCATCTTGGTTGCCCAAGTGCATTGAAAATACAAACAACATTGTAAACTTTGTTTCCCACAACTCTCTTTTCAATGAAGCATTGTGCATATGAGTGACCAAATTTCTTGCAATTGACACAATGATTTTCTGATGTGTGTCGCTGAAGTTGAGGTGAGTTATATTGCTCGAAATGATTAAAATGTTGAAATTTTCTGGTTTTTGGAGGAGATGCTTTTCTTTTGACAAACTGATTTTTATTAAAGTTATTCCTCTTTGCAAAAGTATTTTTACCAGAATTTCTTTGAACATTTTTACCTTTTGAAAATGAGATTTTGTTGTAAAATGGTGGTTTCTTGAAAACAGCCTCATTTTTTGAAGTGTACCCCAAACCTGGCCGGTTTGAACTCGGATCAGTTCTTGGTGAAGGCTCAGTTTCACTTGTGTATACTTCATCAAATTTTTTTTCAAAAGTTGAAACATATCCAATACCCGATTTGTTTGGTATGGATTTGGTATTTGATGAAGAAGCCACAAATTTTATAGAGGAAGTGTTGGAAACTGCACCTTCCTTGGCTATGTAGCCTAAACCAGATTTTTCAAACAATGGTCTTTGACTTGCAAGTAATTTGTCCAAGTTACTAGAACCTTGAGCAAATTTTGCTAAGTCACCATTCAGCTTTTTAATCATATCATTTAATCTTTTATTTTCAGCAATTAACTCATGAGAAGGATCCACAATGTGCTTTCCTTTTAATTTTTCAAGTTCAGATTTTAGAAATCTGTTTTCTTCAATGATGTCCAAAGCACATTCAGTTTCCTTCACTTTTTCTTTTAAAAAATCATTTTCAGCTCTTAACACATCTCTTTCAGATCTGCATTCATTGTATTTATCAAGCAGTTTTGATGTGTTTAAAGTGAGATCATCAATAATAGCATGCAAGTCCTCAATGGTCAAATCATAATAGTTTACCTCATCAAGATTGTTGTTTCCAGCCATGAAGCAGTCTTTGTCATCTCCTTCAGATTCTTCTTCTTCATTTGAGTCATTCTCAAGATCCTCCCAAGCTGCCATGAGTACCCTTTTCCTTTCCTTCTTTCCTTTGTCCTCCTTTTTGAGCTTTGGACAGTTTAACTTGAAGTGTCCAGCCTCCTTGCAGTGATGGCACGTCACTTTGCTCAAGTCGATCTTGTGCTCCTTTGAACTTGAACCTTTGTATTTGCCCTTGTTCTTCATCATCCTTCTAAATCTCCTAGCAAAAAACAAAAGCTCGTCATCTGAAATACCATCACAAGACTCGCTCTCTTTCGGTTCTATTTGTGACTTGAGGGCTATTCCCTTTTTCTTTGAGTCTGTGTTTGTGTGTGTGGCTTCATAAGCAAGGAGTTTTTCTCTCAGCTCATCATAGGTTATGGGACTTAGGTTGTTACTTTCGGTTAGGACAGTGGCAGTGGTTTCCCATTCTTTTGTGAGGCTTCTAAGGAGTTTTCTCACCAAGGTTTATTCTGCATAGTTTGTACCCATAGCATCAAGGTTGTTGATTATGATTGAGAATCTCTCAAACGCTTCATCAATGCTTTCTCCATCCTTCATGCTAAACATCCGTACTCTTTTTGCATCATATCAATCCTCGTTTCTTTGACTTGTTTAGTGCCTTCGTGTGTAACCTGGAGTTTTTCCCAAATTTCTTTGGCTGTCTTGCATCTAGACACCTTCCGGTACTCTTCAAAGCTAATAGCACAGTGAAGAAGGTTGATTGCTTTGGCATTCAGCTCTATCTTCTTCTTATCATCTTCATTCCATTCAGCTTCTTCTTTTGGAGTCACCATTCCATCAGCACTTGTTTTTGTTAGGATCTTGGGACCGCTCACAACAATCTTCCATATTTTGTAGTCAATGGATTGGATGAAAATCCTCATCCTTTCTTTCCAGTACGAGTAGTTCTTCCCGTTGAAGAAAGGTGGCCAGTTGTTTGACTGGCCTTTAGTGAGAGTGTAGGCAACTATGGTTGTGCCCAAGTTATTCACCATTGGATCTTTGCTCCAAGCGGTTAAGCTTGATTCTTGAGACCTTAGCTCTTGATACCAATTGAAGGTTGTGGTAGGCTTAGAGAAGGGGGGTTGAATCTATGCCTTCCTTTTAAGTTGCTGTTATTATCCTTTTTAAACAAACTTTCAATTCTGATTCTGTTTGTACTCAGCAGCGAAAATTTATGAGACAATTTATTTTTGTCTCATGAATATCAGAAAATAAAACACAGCAGAGAAGAGAAAAGCTAACACCAGCATGTATCCTGGTTCGATTGCCTTGTGCTATGCAACCTACGTCCAGTCTCCTCCACAACTATGGAAGAATTTCACTATAGTTAACAGTATTACATACACCAATTTCATAGGATTGACCCAATCCTTTCACACTCAAGTTCTAACCTAACTTGACATTGGCTATGCTAATACCTAACTATTCCTCTTAGTGCTAACCCAACTAAGAAAGGAATACCTTACAGGTACAGGATACAAGACATAGACATACCTAAAGAAATCTGAAATTAACTCTAGGCTTTTCTCTCAAGTATTTCACTCAGCCTTTTTCCACTCATGGCTTTTACTTGAGCTTTCTCACAATGCCTTTTCTCACAAGAAATTACAGAAAGATAAATATAGAAAAGTACATCACAATCTGTAAAACATGAAGGAGATTGACTTCATCAGCAGCCTATTTGCTATGTGCAAAACCAGATTTGCAAACCTCAGCTTGAGTTCTTCAGTATTAGCCGAATGCTTCTTTGAAAGAAAGCATTATCCAAGTAGAGGAACTTCTTTACAGAACATTGTTCTCACACTCTAGTTTTCTCTCCTTGGTTTCTGAATGAACATCAAACATCTTTTTATCTCCTTGCATGTTGCTGGGTTCTTCTTCCAAGGTCAACACCTTGAGCCTTGAGCTTCACCAACCCACAGATTCACTTTTCTCCTTAATCCCCAGATTAGAAACTTTGCTTCTGACTTCCTCATCTTGACCGAAAGCCATAAATCAGCAACCATAACAGTCTTCCAATGGTCAACTTAATCTGAACCCTTGAAAAACAACTTGGCCCCCAAGTCATGTTTAAGACCGTAGATACACAGCAGGGAAGAACAGAAATCCTCTTTCCTTTGTATCCCATTTCGGATAGAGCAGAGAGTTGGGAAGAAGAGATGAGACCGAGTTGCATGTAAGAGGAAATGATTTACCTATAACCTAAGCTTGATTTGGTTTGGATTTGTTGAGATGACTTCTGCCTTTCAAGCTTAGTTTCTCTTTCTTGCTTCTTTGGTGACTATCTTGGTGAAGAAGCTCTCTCTCTCTTTCTCTTTCTTACTTTTCTGAAGCTGATTTGACTTGGTCAGAGAGAGATGAACGTTGCTTTTGGTTAAGCAAAAGAGAGGGATTTGCTTTTCTGAAACCAGATCGGGCTTGGATCGGGTATTTGGTATGCTTGGCTCGATTTGATTTCTTTGGCTTCTTTCTTTGCTTTTCCTTGGGCTCTTAATTTTGCTTTCAGCCCAATATCCTTGCTGATTGCTTTTTATTCCATTTGGGCTATTGAAATTTGGCCTGCAACAATAAACAATTAGTTAATAAGTAGATATAAATAATCAACACTAATTATTTATTTTGCCCAAAAATAATGTTTGTCATCACTAATTAATTTAGTTAATTTCTTAACTCAACACTTTTTATTATATTTTTATTAGTTTTTATGCAAAAATCACATTTCTGGACTTTACTATGAGTTTGTGTGTTTTTCTGTAATTTCAGGTATTTTCTGGCTGAAATTGAGGAACCTGAGCAAAAATCTGATTCAGAGACTGAGAAAAGACTGCAGATGCTGTTGGATTCTGACCCTCCTGCACTCGAAGTGGATTTTCTGGAGCTAAAGAAGTCCAGTTGGCGCGCTCTTAATTGCGTTGGAAAGTAGACATCTTGGGCTTTCCAGCAATATATAATAGTCCATACTTTGCTCGAGATTTGATGGCCCAAACTGGCGCTAAAAGCCAACCAAAAACTTTCTGGCGTAAAACGCCAGAACTGGCACCAAAACTGGAGTTAAATGCCCAAACTGGCACCCAAGCTGGCGTTTAACTCCAAGAACAGCCTATGCACATGTAAAGCTCAATGCTCAGCCCAAGCACATACCAAGTGAGCTCCGGAAGTGGATTGCTGCACTATCTGCACTTAGTTACTTATTTTCTATAAACCCTAGTAACTAGTTTAGTATAAATAGCACTTTTTACTATTGTATTGGAATCTTTGATCTACCATAGACTGGAACACGTTTATGTTACATTGGGAGGCTGGCCTCACGGCCATGCCTGGACCTTTTTCTCTTATGTATTTTCTACGGTGGAGTTTCTACACCTCATAGATTAAGGTACGGAGCTCTGCTGTTCTTCATGAATTAATGCAAGTACTATTGTTTTTCTTTCAATTCATGCCTACTTCTTCTCCAAGATATACTCTTGTACTTAATTCAGTTAAGTCAGAATGAAGGAGTGACCCGTGACAATCACCCACTATCTTCGTTACTCGCTTAGCCAAGATCCGCGTGCCTGACAACCACAAGTGGTCTACATGATGTTCAACATAGTCATTGGACGACAGCTGGAGTATATTCTCTTGGATATCTAATACACGAACTGAGTCCGTGAGATTTGTATCTTCGTGGTATAGGCTAGAACCATTGGCAGCATTCCTGAGATCCGAAAAGTCTAAACCTTGTCTGTGGTATTCCGAGTAGGATCTGGGAAGGGATGACTGTGACGAGCTTCAAACTTGCAAATGTTGGGTGCAGTGACAGTGTGAAAAAGGATAAGGGTCCTATTCCGACGCTAGTGAGAACCGATAGATGATTAGCCGTGCGGTAGCTGTACTTGGTATTTTTCATCCGAGATGAGAAATCTGACAGTTGATTAGCCGTGCAGAGATCGTACCTGGTATTTTTCATCCGAGAGGATCATACAGCTTGCCATGGAAGGGAGCACGCATGATTGGAAGAAGACAATAGGAAAGCAGAGGTTCAGAAGCAACAAAGCATCTCCAAACGCTTATCTGAAATTCCAACCAATGAATTACATAAGTATCTCTATCTTATTCTATAGTTTATTTATCTTTTAATTATCAAAACCTCATAACCATTTGAATCCGCCTTACTGAGATTTACAAGATGACCATAGCTTGCTTCAAGCCGACAATCTCCGTGGGATCGACCCTTACTCACGTAAGGTTTATTACTTGGACGACCCAGTGTACTTGCTGGTTAGTTGTGCAGAGTTGTGAAAAGTGTGAAGCACAATTTCGTGCACCACCTAGGCAGAACTAATCACATCAGGAAACTCTAACCCAAAAAAATGAAACAAACCATTCAAAGTTTAAAGAATTCATGGAATAGGGACCAAAACAAAGATAACACACAATACCATGTACAGTGCACCTACATATCATTACATCATAGGGATGGCAGTCATCAACTACCCAAATACTCATCCTACTCATAGCAATGAGAGTTGGTAAATGTATTAGGTAAGTATAGCTTCAAAACAACAACTGAATATGGATAAAACTCTAGGCACATATCAATAAAATTCTATTAATCACATCACCACTCATGAAATAGATTAGGTAGAAACTCCATACCTTGATAATGATTCACACAAACCACATGTATCCAACAATTCACTTTAGTTAAACTTAAAGAATTTTTTGAATATACACAAAAAAAAATAGATTCATGAGTTTTTTAATTGGTGTACGTTGGATATAATTAATGTGGTGCTTCATAAAATTTGCAATGAAGCATATATGGCAGAACATGATTATGTCTGCACAAAACTTTATCAAGGGAATATAACTTGTTGCATGAATTTTTCTTTGAAGGAGGAAATTTGCTAATTAGACACACATTACTGCGATGCCATTTTGCTGGCACAAGGCCCATTCCTTTGTCAATGAAGCTCTTAGATTCAGGTCAAACACCTGTATGTATATGCAAGAGGTGAAATATAAAATAGTTTTATTTAAACAACAAAAAAATAAAATACAATTTAGTTGAACAACCAAAGATTTCATCAAAATATAAAGGAATGACCAAAAAGCTATCAATAAAATTCTGTCAATTACATCACCACTCATGAAATAGATTAGGTAGAAATCCCATACCTTAATAATGATCACATAAACCACATGCATCCTGCAATTCACTTTACTTAAACTTAAGCAATTTTTTTAATATACACAAAAAAATGGATTCATCAATTTTTATTATTGGATTGAATTGGTGTACATTGGATATAATTAGTCTGGTGCTTCATAAAATTTGCAGTCAAGCATATATGGCAGAACATGATTGTGTCTGCAGAAAACATTATAAACTCTTAGATTCAGGCCAACACCTATATGTATTTTCAAGAGATGAAATATAAAATAGTTTTTAATTAAATAATATAAAAATGAAATTAAACAATATAACAAACAATTAAAAAGGTTGAATGTTGGGGGGTTTAAAATTGTTTCAACATTCCCTATCATTCTAACCTGCTACAACATAGCTATTTAGAGAACTCCCTAGGTTGGGTACTGTCATTGAAAATTAAATTATTAGCCAAAACAAATTCAAATGTGAATGGGAATGGAAATGGGAATGCAAAACTCGAATAGCAGAGGCTGAGTTTATAAACTCACATTGCTCGAGAAACTCTGCCAATCACATCACCACTCAAGAAGTAGATTAGGTACAAACCCCATACCTTGACAATGATTCACACAACCAAACCCATGATCCATAAATATAAGAAAATATAAGTAGAAATTTCATCTTTGTAATCATTACAATATCCAAAAAAAATTATGAAATGCACAACCAACATGCAACAAACAATTCAACAGCTATCAATAGAAGAAACCATAATCAAATTAACATGAAAATCCAAAGAATGGAATGAAGGAGATGAACCCAAAGGAGAAACCATAATCAAATTAACATCAAATTCCAAAGAATGAAGTAAAGAAGATGAACCCAAAAAACCAGTAAAACAAATAGACAATTTGCATATTCACAAACCCTAGACATTGAAATTTGAAATACCATGTAACACATACCAAATTTGATCACAAGAAAACAGAGTGAAGGAAAAGAAGAAGCATCAAGAGAAAAACAGGGTTTGAACTAAAGGGTGCAGAAGAATGGACCTGATTGATTGATTGGAGAGCTTTAATTTGAAACTCTATGGCGAAATCCCTAATTTGCGATGAACGAGGCAGAAATAGCATCCAAAGAAACACAGCCTGTAAACAAGATTTTGTAGGATAGAAAAAAGAAAAATAGGAGAGAAAAGCAAAGGATCTAGGGTTCGAATTCATCATTACCTGTGGGAACCGAATCCATGAAATAGGCGTCGTGCGTGAGGGAATCCGAAGAAGAGACATTTGAGCGGCGAAATCAGAGTCGAGCACGTGCACCCTTGAGGAGGAGATGCCACACATGAAAAGAGCTTCCACCTTGAATGGGAGCTGGCCTGAATCGCGGGGAGCACTCCAGCTCAGAGGTGAATCCACGCCAATTCTATGGTTTATAAATATACAACCCTTTTACACATACTTACTCAACAGTAAATCTCCTTCCTCAATATCTCTCTGAAATTGGAAACATTGTTGTTCTTGAGATCTATGTTTTTTTTAAATGGTGAAGAAAAATATTTTAATGGATAAGCATATTGTGAAACATCTTGATCATTCTATACATGTAAGTATGTTTTTATGAAAAAAAAATGTTTGTAATATTAATATTAATTATATATGATTTAATTTACTTATTTGAGTATTATTATAGTTTACATATTACTTATAATAATGGTTTCTACTGTATTAAACTAATACTTAGCTGCTAGTTAGTTAATGACATAGTTTGGATTTTGGAACATGTGGATCAGTGGGAGTTGTGTATGCTTTAAACATATTTGTTGTCATTTTAGTTGTTGTTATTATTAGGTTTAATTATTCTGTTGTTCTTTATAGTTTTAATTTTCAATTAGGTTCCTATACCTTTTTTCTTTTTAATTGGGTTCCTGCACCAATTTTTTTTCAATTAGGTCTCTCTTGGTAGTAATTGGCTTAATTTTATAGAGATCCAACTAAAAAAAATTTCGTGCAGAGACCCAAATAAAAGAAAAAAAAAAGTGTATGGGCCCAATTAAAAAAATTTTAGTGCAAGGACTCAATCAAAAGAAAAAAAAAGTACAATGACCTAATTAAAAATTTTACGAAACTATAGGGACTAATAGATTAATTAAACTTTTTTATTATTATTATTATTATTATTATTATTATTATTATTATTATTATTATTATTTTGTTGTCGTTGTTATTAACTTTTTATAATTATTATTTATTCATGTTGTTAATTATTGTTGTCATTATAAATAATTTTTATTGTCGTTATTGTTAATAATGTTATTGTTGTTATTATGATGTTGCTACTATTGTTATTATTACTGTTATAAGCACGACTATTTATTATTAGGGGTGTACATTTAAAATTCAAAATACGGTTAATTAGATAAAAAATTATAACCAAATTTTGGATAAATAATTTAATAAAATAATTTAAAAAAATAAAACCAAATTAAACTTTTAGTAAACCAAAAAACAAATTTAATTTTTGAATTAATCAAACCATCCAGCGGTAATTATTGTAACTAGTGTCATCGTTAATTAAGTGTTGTTGTTAATAATATTTGTATTAACGACATTGCAACTATTATTATTTTTATTATATTATTTATCTTATTCGTCAACTGTTACTTTTTGATATAGAATTATTAATTTGTTATTGTAGTTAACATTTTATTATTGTTACTTTTATTACTTGATTTTTTATGTTTATAATATTATAATTAATTTATTACTAGTATTGTTATTGTGATTATTATTTTTATTAATATTTATTTAAATTATTAATTAAAATAAAAAAGATTCACGGTGTTGTTATTATTGTTGTTGTTATTGTTGTTATTGTTGTTGTTGTTATTATTATTATTTATCTCTTTCAGGATTTTAGAGTGATTGGATTGAGATACTTGTATGTTTCAGAACCATATGATCGAAAAGTGGAACCCTATTTAAGAGCTGCTATCTTTTACAATATGTGTCAGATTCGAAAAATTGCAGGACAAATGGCCTTGATCAATGCTTTAGTAGAAAGGTGAAATCCGATCATTCATACATTTCATCTCTCCATAGGTGAATGTACTGTCACTTTAGAAAATGTGGTATTGATTCTCGGAATTCAAAGAAATAGTCTACCAGTAACAGGTGCAACCGTCAGTGATCACGAACTCATGCAACAAGAATGCTTGGTAAACTTTGGAGTTGCATCCACAGCGAGTGATTGTAGAGGTAGCTTTATCAATCTAACATGGTTGTGCAAAATTAAACATGATATAATGTTGACTGATCATGAGGCTATGGAGCGTTATACCAGGTGCCACATCATGTCATTGTTTGGTACGACGTTATTTCCTGACAAGTCTGGTGTAGGAGTGCATTACATACAGTTGGGGATCGACCTGTCTTGCCCAGTTGTACAGGTCTCTGTGTAAGGCTACGCATTATAATTGCAAGGATTTGGATGAGCCGTGAATATTGTTGCATGTCTGGGTTTGGGAGCGAATGCCTTTTCTTGCACTAACTTGCCGTCCCCCAATTTTTCCGTTAGCTTGTCGGTAAGAGCTTTTATTAAAATTATTAAAGTTTTAACATAATTATAGCCACGGATCACTATTATGATGTAGTCACTTATATATATAGGTAATCTATTATATTCTAGAAAATAAACAAAACAAAACTTTCAAAAAACAATGGACAATTTATTTTATGTATTTATATTTGTTCTTTATCGATAATAAACTGGTTCTGCCAAAAAGGTCTTTGGTCGATCGCAGATAATAATTTTTAAAACATTTCTACTTTCAATTAAAGTTTTAAATTTATATTAACGTTATATAAATGATTATTTATATGTATTTTATTAATGTAATATTTTAATATCACGGGTAGAATGAGTATGAGTGTCCTTCGACGGAGTATAAATACTTGACAGCTGCACATGTCAGGCATATGCTTGATAATATGCGGAATGATAACATATGTAAATTAATGCTTATCTAATTTTCTCATTTTGTTAATACTATTACTGATTATTGTTATTGTCATGATGTTTACTTAAGTGCATAATTCTTATTGACACAATTTGTGTGGGACCCATATAGTCCGGGAATCTTGGGCCCCGATTTCGTGCTACATGATATCCATGAGGATCCACGCTTGTGGTTATCACCGTCTCCTCTCATTTTCTTTGAGTGCATCGAGTAGTGCCCAACTAACAGGGTTAAGCACAATTTGGCAGACGACAAGATAACTCGGAGAATCCGAAAATTCTCAGAAATGCACACAACAAGTTGTTGACGGGTCCAAAAAATTTGAACTGGGCCAACCAGTGGAGCGAATGGATTACCTTGTGATAAAACAGATAATGGGATGTGCTCGGTACTAAGTTTGCTAAAAATTCGAGCCATCGCATGACTACATTGATTGGCACCATCGAGAATATGCCGATCACTTACAGTTGTCCGCTCGATTTTCTCAGCCACCACCACCACCACAGCCACATCCGCCATCACCACCACTACCACCAGCACCACCACCACCACCACCACAGTCACATCCCGTATCACCAGAACTGAATGAAACTAAGGCAAGATGGTCTCCAACTGATCATCAAACAAAGCTACTAAACATGTGTACACAATCGATGTATGTCCCATCATTTGAGGCAGCACATAGTAATTACAGTCCGCCCTTGATAGAGGCCCACTCCTTCCCTCGTTACTACATGTGTACGCAAATGGCGAAGGAAAAAGAACCACACATATGACATCTTACCTTCGACAACGACAAAGGCAATAGGCACAATATTGTTGTTGCCATCCTATGAAACTGCAACCAACAATGCTCCTTTATATTTTTCATACAAGTGTGTGCCATCTACTTGTACAATCTGCTTGCAGTGTCTGAATGTTTTAATGCATGGGTAGAAGCTCCAAAAAACTCGATTTAGAATCCTGATATCTTGAGCCAACTCATTCCCACGGTAGTAAGGTAACGTTTCGTACTCGATAGCCACTGATGACTCTTTCATAACCATTACTTCAAACCATGTGGGCAATGCTTCGTAAGAGGCTTCTCAACCACCAAAAATTTTTTCTACTGCCTTCTGCTTAGCCAACCATGCCTTGCGGTAGCTAATCATATAGTTGAACTTTGATTGGACATCTATAATCACAGATCGTACCTTTATAGATGGGTCAGCCTCTACCAATGGCCTAATCGCTTCTGCAATCATGTCTGAGTCCAACTTCAAATGATCCTGGAAAATAGTAGCTCTAGTATAGGTATGACTACAATTGTATCGTCTAATCTCCCAACAATATTTTCTTCGCATCATGCTTACCCTGATAAATCAATCACAGCTGGCCTTATATTGCACACATTTTGCATAAAATGTCGTTGGCTCGGACTCATAAACCCGATAATCAACACTTATGTGAATTGTATATTCTTTTACTGCCTTTATTACATCCTCTCTAGAATTAAATTCCATTCCAATGATAAACTCACTATCTGCGACCACAAGTGGATCTACAATAACACCGTAAAACATATTTATGTAGTGCAATATCTTAATCCACAAATTTAATATTTAACTTACTAATTAAAATATCATGCTCACAACTACACACCTGCATTCACATACTCTGGAAACTATGGTGCATTCATCGCATCGAGATCCAAAGCGTGCATGAAAGAAGGCTCTCCAAATGGATGCTCACTTGCTAGTGCATTGACCACGTCCTCTACATCTGACTCAACGGTGCAGTTTGCTTGTTCCTCATCTGCATTGGGATCAACAAAATTGTAATTGCCTTCATATTCCTCTTTGCTTTCAGTATTATAACTTTGCCCATCAAAATCCAGATCAGGTTCTTCGATAGTATTAGGTAATTGTTCAAACTCCAGATATAGCTCAACGACAGACACTTGTGATTGAGTTTCATAGTAGATTGACAACATTTTTTGTATACTTGCGTCATCCGTGATGCACATCACCTGAAATTGGACGAACCCACCGAATATTAATATAGGTCGTCTATATAAAATACTTGTCACTCTTTTTGGCATATGAGGAACTATATTTTAACAAATATAATTCTTAAACTCTTCGAACGAAACTATAAAAGAAAGAACAGATATATATGGATTATTACACATAAATATCACACCTTCAGGTATTTTTGATAAAATTTGACCATTATAATAAATTTTAAAACTAATATTATTATTTATTTATTGATAAAGAAAATTAAAATTATTTTTTAATAAATAAAACAAATAATTTAAATATTATAATAATAAATAGAAATAAAATATTCAACTAATATAAATAACAAGAGAAATAAATAACCAAAGAAATAAATAACCACACCGAGAGAAAGAAGAAAAGAGAAGCTAAAAGAGGGATAGAAGAGTAGAAGTAATAAGAGAAAATATGAACAGAGATTGCATTTAAGAACACTCTTTATATAGAGAAAAAATGCACAAATCGTTACTGCCGTTTACAAATTACAAAATTTTTCAATTCTTGTAAATGGAAATCGACATTACCGATTTCAATGCGTCAGAGATTCCTTATAAAATTGAGGGTCTCATTTTCTTTTTGTTGTCTTCTACAGATCGTGGACCACAACTTGTGCTTTTTTTTGTCCCTTCTCAAATCATAACTCACGATTTATTTTAACACTATTAAACCCCATATTGATGTATTACACAAAATTTATATAATATTCCCAAATTACACAAAAGGTATTCTAATAACACAAAAAATTAACCTTCATTATTCTGTATATCAAATTTGAAATTTTTATATTTTTTAAAAATAAATTTTAAATTTTTTTTTATGGAGGTTTTTATTATTATTATTTTTTTGAATCCATAAAATTATTACCACTTTATTATTAATTATCTAACAAAACATACTGACCTATTTTTTACTAGGCGTATTTAGGGCCAGTTTGGCTAAACTTCTTAAATAAGTTCTTTTGAAAAAGGAGCTTAAAATATAAGGACTTTTATAAATTTTAAATAAGTTATTTTGAGTTTGGAAAGTTATTATAGAAGTCCTTGTTTTAAAGTTGTGCATTAAATAGGAGTGATAAAATAGCTTTTGAAAATAGGAGAAGTCGCATTTTTTAACTTCTTCAAAAACTCTTAAATAACTTTTTGAAAAGTTAAAAGTTTATTTAAAAAATTGTACCAAACACCATTAATATAACTTTTTATAAGTCAAAAGTTGAAAAAAGTAGCTTTTTGGTGTTTTCCAAACGGACCTTAGACTAATTCAGCTTGTAGATCAAAAGGGAATATTCCTATAAAAACACAAATTATTTGGAGTCTCTATATAAATATTATTTTTTTATAAAAAAAACAAAAGAAAGTCAAAAAATAATTATAAACCGTGTCAGACCGTACGAGTCTCGTAAAAGGCTGATTGGGTGTGTTTGGATTTGCGTTGGAGAAGAGAGAAGTCCGTTTGAGTTCCTTTAACGCTTCATCTTTATGTTTCGCAATATTTTTATCCTGTAAATGCAGAAGTAATTTTTGTCTTCAACCCACGTTTACTAAAGGCTAAAAATTCTAGCTTTTCCATTGATCTTTTTACGTTGGATTGAACTTTATGTTCTATGTACCAATTATGTCCTTTATTATTCATATGTTTATTATTTTTTTATAATATTTTTTTCTAATACTCTCTTAAGCATATTATTATTTTTTATAAAATTTCTGATTTTTTATATGAGTTTTTTTACTGTTATTGTTTTTTTTGTATGGAATATTTTTTATTTTATATTAAGATTCTATTAATCCTATTAGAGTACTAAAGAATACTGAGAGCACTAAAAAAATATTAAAAAATTTATTTAAATATTTAAAATAAAATTATAAGATAACATAAAATAATTATTTAAATTTATGTCTTTTTTTGTAATTTTTCATCTAAAAGTGATTTTGAATAATGTAATCTAAACAATATTTAGTTTACTATAATCCATTTTGAATAAAAATTACCAAACATAAACCACGTTAATACTAACTCACTTTTGATCAAAATCAATTTTACAAAATCAATTTTATACAAACTTCTGTTTGTAAACGGTAATCCAAATACACACTTTGTAGTTCAGGTTAAAACTACTATAATTTGTTGTTTTTTTTGGTATAACTATAATTTGTTCTTAATAGCTATGATTATTTTTACTGTGTTATTGGGTCAGTTATTAACTTATTGTTGGACCGATTTATTGTTTCTTTCTGGCTCGTTGTTTTCTTTTAGTTTTGTTTGCATTCAAATAAAAAGATTTTACCAATTTAAATTAGGATAAAAATTAGTACCCATAGTACCCATAGTATTCATAAATGTTGTTTAAGAACTCATAGTACTCATATAGTGTGTATAAGTGTATTATTGTGTGGATGTGTGAAGTATGGGTATAATGTCTAGGATTAAGAGTTGTCCAATTTATTTGACAAAAAAAAATTAGGATAAAAATTTATTAATTTGTGTATGTAGTGTCATTTTTTGCAGTCAATAAATACAAAAACAAATTTTAAAAGATACATACAATTGTAACTAAAAAAACAAGATAGATTTACTTTTTTTTTAAATTTTGCACACATCACCAGCGAAAATAACACAAATTTTTTCTTATATTTTCGCTTCCATCGACAGCGAAAATAGATTGACCTCTAAAGCAAACCATGAACTTTTAATGTGCATCGTATTTTGTTAGCAAAAATGTGTGTAAGAGAGAGAATGAACTTCTAATTTTTAAATGTGAGAGAGAGAATGACCTACACAATCTTTTTTATTATTTTATACATACACTTTTAATAATTGTTTTTTTTTTTAAATTGTATTATGTGAAAACAAAATATATGATTGACGAGACTAGTGGAAGCTTTCCACAACTGGGCTGCTGTGTGTTAATTTGGGGTCAATCCATTTTCGCTGCCAATAGAAGTGAAAACATGGGTTAATAAAAAAAAAAGGGTGAAAACATGGAAAAAATTTGTATTATTATATGAAATATTCTGTGTCCAAATGCTGTTGTGTGGCCAAATTCAATTGCCAATAACAGCTACCCAAATGCCATCAGCTAATATCAAATATTCATATAAATAGTTGGACCGAACCAATTGATTCAACAAGATTAACTAAAAACCGATTCAATGCAAAATTCAATTTACAGTGAACAGATCAGAAAAAGGGCCAAAAATCAGTAAATTGGTCCTGACTTTTACTAGAGAATCAGTTAAAAAGTAGTAATTTAAAAAAATTAAGTTTTATATAAATTTATTTTATTTTATTATATTTGATTTAATCTTGATTAAATTCCCATAACACTTCTAATTTCACTAGTTTAATGACCAATCTGGTCCTCAAAAACTTCATAAAAATCAAACATCATTTTCAGGAATAAAAGCACAGCTCAACTTCTTATTATATGTGCTATCCATCTTAACTTTTTTAGAAAAAGGAAGCAAATGAAGATTTTTTTTTTTGACTGGAAAAGAAGATATTAATATAATAATATAATTGTGGGAGAGTTTTTTTGAAATAAAGTAACTCAACACAATAGAGTGGAACAAATTTAAAGACAAATTTAAATTGTGGGAGAGTTAATTTTAGGAAAACGTTTCATGTTTTTTTTTGTCATGTCTCTTTAGAGTTTAGACTAGCATTGACATGAATTGACAACATGCTTTCTTGCATTCGATGATTAGTCTGCACTCTATTGTTGGGGGAGGGGAAAGCACTTAATTAATGATATTTATACATACTCCTTTCCTTACTGAAAACTAGAGATATTTGTTACTAGTAGAAGAAATTATACACACACGAAAAATGTTATATTATGTATGTATAATATATTAGAAATTAGCCAGGACAAATTATGATTAATTAACAGTATCGTTTGGGTGTGTTATCGTGTGCACTCTACTATGTATGTCACTAAACATGATATTTCATGCTTATATGCAGTTGGAGTTTGCTTATATGCTTATATCCACGGGTCGAACTAGAATTTAGAACCCAAATAAGAGTGCCCGTCAAAATTTGTGAATTTTGGCAGGACAACCTGCTATATCAAGATTTTTTTTTATAAATACAAAAGTGTAATTAATGCTATATATATATATATATATATAAATGAGGAGTGTTAGGAGGCCAGCAATTTTTGTAATTTGTAATCATCAAATAGTCATCAATGATGATTTTAATGGTGTGAGATTGGTGTGAAATTTCATCTAATGGTTCACTTTTTTTTGCTGGTTACATACTGGCCAGAATTTGAAAAAGTTACTGGCTCCCTAGACTTTTCCTATAAAAATTAATAATGATATAATTTTAAATATATTTCTTTCAATTTTTTATATTTTTATTATTAGTTTTATTTATTTTATTTCACACTCTTAATGTATATTCAAACTTTATGATTTATTTTTTAAAATAAAAATAATTTTATTAATGAATATTATTGTAAATAAATCTTTTAAAATTAAAAATTAAAAAAAATAATAAAAAGATTATATTATAATTTTATTATTTTTATTTATATTTAATTTTTTAATTATAATTTTAAATAATTTTATTAATTATATTTTTTTTAAAAATTAGACGAAACCACTGACCCATTAACCCATCATAAAAACGAGATAGAATTACATTTTAAATCCGCTTATTTTAGTAGGGTGAATCGATCTGTCTCATTTTTAGATGGACCTTGGCTTGCCTTACCCGCTTTGCCACCCTATGTGCAATAATAGTAGTAAGGTTTCAAACATAAATATGTATACACATCAATATTAAGTAAGACAATGAGTCAATGACCACTTTCTATAAATTATTTGGCCAAAACTAGTAAACAGTAAATGAGAATGCAAAGTAATAACTTACAATTGAGTTGCAAGATTGAAGTAATATGTTTTAAAGAAGACTAAAATACTATTTCACCTACTCTTTATTTTATTATTTTTAATTTTTCTTCCCTTATTCAATTTTCCTTTTTTTTCTATTTTTTTTATTTCAAAAAGCTATGAAGCGAACACTTGGCTGAATAAGCCCTTGCTTTCTATATAACCAAGCAAATATGTGTACCATTATTATTGTTTTTTTTTTTATAAGGAACCAACAAATGTTCAACTTACGGGTCACTCTATGGTATGTTACAAATACAGATATTTTTTCTGTTTCACTACTAGACAGATGAAAATTGGTATCAGGGCTTGTCTGCGCGTGTTCGTTGCTAGTATTAGGCTGGGTTTGGTAAAACTTTTTTAAGAGGTGCTTGTGCTTACGGCTTTTAAAAGTTAGGGATGCTTTTGAAAGCACCTAAGAGGGAGCTTTTCAAAGCTGGCTTATGCTTACCAAATTTTTTTCATTTTCCCGCACGTATTTCCCGCTATTATATTGTCATTAAAATTCTCGTATATTTCTAACTTCTCATCCTAACCTTCACAAATTCTAACACAATCTTCATATATTTTTTATTTTTCAACCTAATCTTCACAAATTTCAATACAAATACATCTCTATCACATATTAGGTATGAACTTCTATCTATTTATGTTATTTTTTTTTTGCGTTAATTTTGTATTTTTTCAGTAGATCTATTATGTTTGTTTTTCTCTGTTCTTTGAAACGGGAAGAGGTTGATCTGGTTTATGAAAACCAATCATAAAATTTTCTTTGCATGAATATTAAATTATAATAACAACATGTATATACATATGTAAATATAGATATATAATTATAAGAGTAGTTTATTTGAGATAAGTGTCCTATTTTTTGTGATCTATAAAGGTGAGCCAATATATATAGGTGGGTAATGAACATACCTAGTACTAACATTGGATTACATACAAATTTTATTATTAACTAATGATAAATCTATTTATATTAGTACAGAGAATAAATCAAGTAAATATGTTAATTATTATGATACTTATATAATAAAATAAATACTAAATATGTTAATTTAGTATTTTTAGTAATGATGTTTAGGATAAAATAAATTTTTATGATACTTATATAAAATTTTAAAGTTAAAAAATAAGAATTTATTTATTATATTTATGTTTATTATGAATTTTTTATTTTAACATTATTTTATTTTAAAATATTATACAAATTTTTAAAAAATTTGAAAAAAGAAATTATTTTTTGTTATAAACATGTTTATTATAATTTTTTTAACTTTTAAAAGCTGTTTTACTAAACACAATTGTGGTGCTTGTACTTATTAAAAGTTATTTTTAATTTGATTTTACCAAACACAAGTGCTGCAGCTTTTAAAAAGCTATCTTTTAAAAAACAGCTTTTATAAGTTACTTTTAAAAAGTAAAAATTTTACCAAACCCAGCCTTAGTTCGTGGACTTTTGGATTGGACTGTGACGACATTGAATTGGGTACCCAAATAATGAATTGGACCTCAAATATTTAGATTTTTAATAAGAGAAAAATAAAAAGCAGCCCATGTTCAGCAATCAGCATTAGCAATAGAGCCTTAAATAAAAATTTACGCTGCTTTCATGTCAATTTTTTTTAATGCCTTTTAATTCTTTTAATATTTATCTGGTTTGAAATAATTTATTTTGATTTCAAGAAATCGAACTAATTTAAAAAATTCATTTTAAATTCATTTTAAAATAGCAAAATTTATATAACATTTAATTTAAATTGCAAAAAATTTTAAAGATTGAAATACAAGGATAGAAAAATTAATATCCAAAATATATATAATTTATAATGATTTTTTTTCGTAAACTTCTAAGAGAATAGTTTTTGCAACTATTTTCTAAGATTATAAAGTTAGCATTTAATATTTTAGCTGGTTGTAGTATTATAAATTTTAATAATTTTTTATTATATTAATCATCAGATTAAAATTAGATTTTGTTATTCATATTTATTCTACATTCATATAAAATAAAATATGTGGCAAAAAGTTAGTTATTATATATTTGTTTATTATTTTTATTTATGTCTATGCTTTTAAATCTACTACATTAAGATACTTGTAGACATAATCCTAATAGTTATATGAGATTAATGAGGAGCAGAGAAAGAGTACGTACTCCGTACTCAGAGAGAATGAGAGAAGGAGAGAGCGGGAACGACTGTTTGAGGGCGAAACACAATGAGGATGGCGGCCATGCCGTCGGAAGAGATAAGGGGGAGAGTGTGGGTGGGGATGCATCCGGTGTCAAGGAGGGTTTTTCACGAGGGGGTTTTTCAAATCCTACAAAGATCTCCTTTAGAGATAAAGTTATTGGTCCAGAAAAATCGAAGGCGTTTGCACTTGCAGGATCTCTATCTGGGGATAGTATAGCCACGGTGGTGGGCAAGCAGGGCGATTCCCAACCTCCATGTGTAAACTTCACTGAAGAAGCCAAGCTTTGTTTGGCAGAGCCTTATCGAGAAGTTTTAGTGATTAAGGTTCTTGATAAAAATTATAGTTACACAGCTCTTTCACACAAGCTTCGGATGGTTTGGCGCATCAAAGGTGGCTTTGATCTGCTTGATGTGGGGTTTGGGTACTTCATGGTAAAATTTGATGCATGTGAAGATCGTGAGAAGGTCATGCTTGGTGGCCCGTGGTTGATTGAGGGGCACTATGTTGCTGTAAAACCGTGGGATATAGATTTTCGGCCATGTGAGCAATCCTTCGGGTCTACGCTTGTATGGGTTCGGATTTCGGGGCTCCCAATCTGGTGCTATCAGGAACAGGCCATGATGCGTATTGCTTCTGCAATAGGAGTTCCCATCAAAGTGGACTTAGCCACTAAATTGGCTGAGAGAGGACGATATGCCCGAGTATGTGTTCAAATAAATTTAGGACTGCCAGTGATCAAGCATATCATTGTGGAAGGCGTAACTCATGTAGTGGAGTATGAAAGTTTAAATTTAATTTGTAACTCTTGTGCACGTTATGGTCACGATATGGCACAGTGCTTGGGTAGAGACTCTAGGGAAGGAAAGAGTGTTGATTCCGATGCCACCAAGCCACGGGATGGTACAAAGGCAGTGCCACATCCTGAGACCAAAATTCACAATTCAAATGAAGTAGAACCTAATGTGGTAGGTGGCGTTACTGGCAAGAATCCTGCATCGAATTTGCAAGAAGATTTGGAGGATAATAATTTGGAAGGAAATAATGTTGAGGAGGCTTGCATGCATGATGAACCAGGCTGGGAGCAAGTTGTGAGGAAAGGTAAAACCAAGCTGGGTCAGAAGCAATCTAACAAGGTCCAAAGAGGCATTCAATCCAGAATCGATTCGGGTAGAGTAATCAGGCCCACCATTCACTTCTCTCACACGAATGGATCAAGCTCCTATCGTGCTAGGGTCGGGTCACGAGTCAAGGTCGGACACAGCGCTTCCCGTGTTGGTGAGACGTCGATCTCCTCAACCCGATACACCCCAGTGCCTTGCGGGTCCTCTCTCCGGAAACGACCAAGGCCGGGGTCCCTACAGAGCTCGCCAGTTGAGAAGAATGGAGGCACGGTGGTGGAAGCATCGTCATGTCTTCCTGCAACCGTGAAGGAGGGTGTTACCGTGGCGGTTCCATTGGAGAAGGAAGGCGCATTGCCGGCTGTTACTGCGTCGGTAGGCGGGATTAAGGAGATATTCCAGGGAGATCTGGCAAACCTGAAGGTCACGGGAGTCACTTCCGCTGGGCAAGCCTCGGTTTGAGGTTGGTGAAGCACTTTGATTTCCTTGTTTTATATTTTATATTATGGATAGTTTAAATATAATAGCTTGGAATATTAGGGGTGCTTCTAATAAGGTAGCCCGGGTGAATTGTAAAGAGCTGGTTAGGAAATTTAAACCTGTAATTTTTATTGTGGTTGAAACTCACTGTCCTTTTCAACACTTGAAAATGTTCTGGGAAAGACTTGGTTATCACCCTATTGGTATAGTGGAGGCGTCAGGACACAAGGGGGGTATTTGGTTACTTTCTGCAATACAGGGTGTTCACTGTAAATGGGTTGATGCTTTCGATCAGTGTGTTACAGTTGAGGTTCAGGTAAATAATGTGATTTGGAGGTGCAGTGGTATCTATGGTAGTCCTCAATTTAATACCAGAGTTTTGCTATGGGATTATCTTGTTACTCAGTCTTCGTCTTTCTGTGGGTCATGGATTGTTCTTGGTGATTTTAATGAAGTACTATTCTCTCATGAATCTAAGGGTTGCCTCTTCTCGAGTCATCATGCAGATCGGCTTGCTGCCTCTCTAGGGGATAGTAATCTGTTTGACTTGAAGACTATTGGAAGACAATTTTCTTGGTACAGAAGGGTTAAAAATGGTGTTGAGGTGGCGAAAAAACTTGACCGGGTTTGTATCAATAGTGGCTGGCTATCTCTCTTTCCAGAGGCTTACGCAGAAATTTTAAATAGGCTTCAATCTGATCATTGTCCTATCCTAGTACGCTGTACAGGTCGTCCCCAACCGAAAAAGAATAGACCTTTTCGGTTTATTGCAGCTTGGGCAACTCATCCGGGGTACAGAAATATTGTGAACCAGTCATGGCAGGCTGGCTACAGAGAGATGCATGGCAAGCTTTCAGAAGTGCAGAAGAACTCTTTGGAGTTTAATTCTAAAGTGTTCGGCAATATTTTCGTTAGAAAATGCAAATTGGAGAGACAGATTAATTTTCTTCAGAAGCGACTTGAAGTAATGGAAGATTTGTCTATGCGGCAAAAAGAAAAACAGCTGATTGAGGAATTTAATAACACGCTTGTGCATGAGGAACTTCTATGGTTTCAAAAATCCAGAGAGCAGTGGGTAAAATTTGGGGATAGAAATACCAAGTTCTTTCATGTCCAGACTCTTGTGCGGAGAAAGCATAATAAGATTCATGGTCTCTTTCTTCAAGACGGGGTGTGGGAAACGGACCCGGATGTCCTTAGAAGGGAAGCTGAATCCTTCTATAAACGCCTATTCTGCCAGTCGGAGGATGTAGACTTAGGTTGTCTTGGTGATGTGCCGCTGCCTTCCCTGAATGATGAAGCCTGTTGTAGCCTCACAGCGCCAGTTACTCTGGAAGAAGTTAAGTCGGCTGTTTTCAGTATGCATTCTTTTAAGGTGCCGGGCCCTGATGGGTTTCAGGCTTTCTTCTTTAAAGAATACTGGAAGATTGTTGGTTTTGATGTTTGGACTATGGTTCGTCATGCGTTCTCTGGTTTGGATATGGATCCAAGGATGATGGAAACTCTTGTGGTTCTTATTCCGAAGGTAGAAAATCCGGTTTCCATGAAGGATTTCCGACCAATTAGTCTCTGTAATGTGGTTTACAAAGTTATAACGAAGGTCCTGGTCAATAGACTTCGTCCCCATCTCAAAGAGATTATTGGGCCCCTTCAAGGAGGGTTTATCCCGGGGAGAGGAACCCCTGACAACATCATTGTAGCACAAGAGGTTCTCCATTTCATGAAGAAGACAAAGTCAAAGAAAGGCACCCTGGCCTTTAAGATTGATTTGGAGAAAGCGTACGATAGAGTGGATTGGGGATTTCTGAAACAAACCCTGGTGAGTTTTGGCTTTCCTCCTCCGACAGTCAATCTGATTATGCGTTGTGTCACTGCTTCCTCACTGTCTATCCTCTGGAATGGGGATAGATTAAATAGCTTTACTCCGAGCAGGGGTCTTAGGCAAGGAGATCCTATATCACCGTATCTGTTTGTGTTGTGTATGGAGAGATTGTCCTGTTCTATTAATCAGCAAGTTGATAAGGGCTTGTGGAAGCCAGTTGCGGTTTCCAGAGGGGGTCCAAGAATTTCTCATTTGATGTTTGCCGATGATTTGCTTCTTTTCTGTAAAGCTGAAAAACAGCAAGTTCAAACTGTAATGGTAGCTTTGGAAAATTTCTGCAGAGCCTCTGGGATGAAGGTTAATGTGGAAAAATCTAAAGCGCTATGCTCCAGGAATGTTTCAGCGACAAGAAAAGAGATTTTCACTGGAGTCTCCTCCATCAGATTCGTTCAGAACTTGGGCAAGTATTTAGGGGTGAACCTTAATCACTCTCGGGTGACACGCGCAACTTTCAACGATGTTTTGGACAAGATTCGGGGAAGGCTAGCCAGCTGGAAAGGAAGATTGCTTAATAAGGCAGGCAGACTCTGTTTGCTCAAGTCGGTAGTGACTGCGATTCCTACTTATCACATGCAAGTATCTCTCTTCCCTAAAGGGGTAACTAATAAGATAGAATCCATGATGCGAAACTTTCTATGGAAGGGTCAAGCTGATGGTAGAGGCCTGAATCTAGTTAACTGGAAAGTGTTGGTCACTCCTAAGAAGTTTGGAGGTCTAGGAATTAGAGATCCTTTTTGTGCCAATATTGCTCTTCTTGGAAAACTAGTTTGGCAACTTTTTCACCATCCCAACAAGCTATGGGTTCAACTGTTGACGGAAAAATACCATTCTTCTAAGAATGATTGTTTTAGTCAGTCTCGAGGAAGGGGATCTTATGTTTGGAAGAGTATATGTCGAGCTTGGGATATCCTAAAGGAAGGTTTTAGTTGGTGCATTGGGGATTTGGAACAGAACTTTTGGTTTTCTAAATGGAGAAGAGAGGGGCGACTGTGTCAGGAGATGGATTATGTTCACATTTCTGATTCGGATCTCAGGATCTTGGACCTTTGGTCATCTGGACAGTGGAACCTTGAGAATATCTATTCTCCTCTGAATCAGTCTCTACAGAGCAACATTAACTCTTACAACCCAGATGTTCAAGCTGGTTCAGAGGTCGGTTGGGGTTGGACTGGTGCGGCCTCAAAGGTTTATGATGCTCATAGTGGTTATTTATGGCTCAGTAAGAAGATGTTTAGTTGGGAGGATAGGGGTAATTGGCTTTGGCTTTGGCGTCAACATGTTCCGGAAAAGCACAAATTTTTGGCCTGGCTATGTCTTCGGGAGGCTCTTCCTACTGCTGCATTTCGTTTTAGAAGGGGCATTTCACACACGGATAGCTGTCCACGATGTTTCTCAAGTCAGGAGTCGGTTTTACATTGTATTCGGGATTGTCCAAAAGCCCAACTTGTTTGGCAAGCTTTAGGGATCTCCGATCAACCAGTGGATTTGATGAGTTGGTTCTTACATAATAGCAAACAGCGCCCCTTTAGATTCTTTTCTGGTCTCTGGTGGATTTGGTGTTCGAGAAATAACGAGATCTTTCATCCTCACGAGCATTGGACCACAGACAAGGTGATTGGTATGGCTTTGTCCTTAGAAAAGGAGCTCCGAAATATTTTTGAGTTGCAACGACTATCTATCCCCTCAACCATTAGTGGCTCTTGGATTCCCCCCTCAGTGGGTACCTTTAAGATTAATTGTGATGCTAGCTATCCTGGCAGTGGTGCTCGAGTTGGTTTTGCTTGTGTTAGCAGAGATTGGAAGGGAAGGTGGCAACGAGGCTGTCTGGGAACAATTGAGAGTCGTAGCATTTTGCAAGGAGAGTTGTTTGCTATTTGGAGAGGCTTTCTTTTAGCATGGGACTCGGGACAAAGAGACATTATATGTGAGACAGACTGTGTGGAGGCTTTTACTATTGTCAATAATTTACAAGATTGCTCTGGGTTTATTGATCCTTTGGTGTTAAAAATCCGAGATATCATGTCTTGGAAATGGCGTGCTGATCTTCGGTTGATCTTGAGAGATGCAAATACAGTAGCAGACATCATGGCAAAGACTGCAATGAGGACTATTTCTCCCCAAGTGGAGCTTCCATTGCCTTGGAAGGAGTTTGAGAGTAGTATTCAGCGGGACTGCCTTTCTTAAGCAGTTTCTTGTTTTTTTTTTTTTTTTCTTTCTTAGTTTTTGTTTATTTTCTTTTAAGTCACCAAAAAAATATGAGATTAATGAGACCACATAAGAACTTAATTGTGCTATTTTTTTTAAATAGTTTTATTAGTCTTTCATTTATGCTCTTTCAAAAATATAATTTTATTGTCTTATTACTATTTGTTTCTTAACATTATTATTATTATTATTATTATTATTATTATTATTATTATTATTATTATTATTATTATTATTATTATTATTATTATTAACAAGAGCATATGAGGGTCTCTACCAGTCTTTGGGCACAAAAGAAGGAGAAAACGGTATATATAGAATCACAAAGAGTCGTGAAAGAAGAACGAGAGATTTGGATCAGGTTAAATGCATAAATGATAAGGATAGAGAGGTGTTGGCTCAAGAGGAGAAGATTAAGGAAAGGTGGAAGAGCTACTTCTATGAGTTATTTAATGAGGGACAGAAGACTCTTCCGAGCCTTGGTCGATTATGCACAAGGGAAGAAGATCAAAACTTTGACTACTATCGAAGAATTCGAGACTTCGAGGTAAAAGAGGCTTTAAAGCAGATGAAAAATGGCAGGACAGTAGGACCTGATAATATCCCGATTGAGGTTTGGAAGGATTTTGGAAAAAAAGGCATCAACTGGTTAACCAAGCTTTTTAATGAGATTTTAAGGTCAAAGAAGATGCTTGATGAGTGGAGAAAGAGCACCTTGGTACCTATCTACAAGAATAAGGGGGATATATAAAGTTGCGGAAACTATAGAGGGATAAAACTTATGAGTCATACCATGAAGTTATGGGAAAGGGTGATAGAACGGAGGTTGAGAAAAGAGACATAAGTAACAGAGAACCAATTTGGATTCATGCCAGACAGATCTACCACTGAAGCAGCATACCTTTTAAGAAGGATGATAGAGAGGTATCGTAGTAATAAAAGGGATCTACATATGGTGTTTATTGATTTGGAAAAAGCGTATGATAGGGTACCAAGGGAGGTCTTATGGAAGGTTTTAGAAAAGAGGAGGGTAAGGATTGCATATATTCGTGCAATTAAAGACATGTATGATGGGCCACAACTAGTGTGAAGACTCAAGGTGGTGTGACAGAGAAATTTTCTATTGGTATAGGATTACACCAGGGATCATCCTTAAGTCCATACCTTTTCACATTAGTCTTGGAAGTACTCACAGAGCACATCCAAGAGCCTGTGCCATGGTGCATGCTTTTTTGCCGATGATATCGTCCTTTTGGGAGAGTCAATGGAAGACCTAAATAAGAAGTTGGAGTTATGGAGAGAAGCTTTAGAAGTGTATGGTCTGTGCATAAGCCGTTGCAAGACGGAATATATGGAATGTAAGTTTAGTCCGAGAAGGGAAAACCCTAATATAGAGGTGAAGATTGGAGAAAACACCCTACGAAAAGTTAAAAGTTTTAAGTATCTTGGGTGCATCATACAGGATAATGGAGAGATTGAACAGGATGTAAATCATAGGATCCAAGCAGGGTGGTCAAAATGGCGGAATGCATCTGGTTTTATATGCGACAAAAAAGTGCTTTTAAAACTTAAAGGTAAATTCTATCGCACCGCTATAATAAGACCGGCTATGCTTTATGGTACGGAGTGTTGGGCGGCTAAAGGGGAACACGAACATAAGTTGAGTGTGGCAGAGATGAAGATGTTGAGATGGATGAGTGGTCATACGCGATTGGATAAAATAAGGAATGAAGATATAAGGGAGAGAGTTTGAGTAGCACCCATTGTGGAAAAGATGGTTGAATCGCATTTTAGGTGGTTTGGACATGTGAGAAGAAGACCGATAGAACATCTAGTCAGGAGGGTGGATGAGATGGAAGATGGACAAGGGACGAAAGGCAGAGGAAGACCTAAGAAGACCATCCATGAGGTGGTCAAACGAGATCTACATGTAAATGGTCTCTCTGTAGACATGACACATGACAGAGCACAATGGCGTCGTTTAATTCATGTAGCCGACTGATGATCGAATTCTTGACGGTTTAGAATTTATCTAATGGAGTCTCGTTGTGAAGTATAGTTTCCAAACCAATCAAGAATCCTTTCATGCAAAAATTTTGGTTGTCACAAAGAACAAACTCCAAATAAGAAATAACCGGAGTATTTAGACTCCAGATCGTCTCACAAGGAATTGCAATGAAGTGTATGCTTATTGGCTATGAAGGGGTAAGGGGGTTTTTGATTTTATATAGGGACAAGAAAATATAAATTGCAAGAAAAATAAATGACAAGAAGGTAAAATGACAAGAAATAATAAAATAAATGGAAAGAACTCTTGGCTAGACATATATAAGGACAAGAAAATATAAATTGCAAGAAAAATAAATGACAAGAAGGTAAAATGACAAGAAATAATAAAATAAATGGAAAGAACTCTTGGCTAGACATAGGTAATTGAGATCACCATCCTTGTCTACAAACCATATATTGATAATTATGAGAGGCCAACCTATTAAGTCTACTTCTAAAGCCTTAAGTACGTAATATCTACTCCTAGGCTTGAAGTACGTCAAATAGGCTTGATCACATCAACCCATAAGTCCCAACCTACCTACTAATTAGATTAGTAGTGGGTTAGCGTCAATGAGTATCAAATTGATCACCAAGGGTTCTCAAATCACCAATTCATTGAGACCCAATGACTCAAGGTCACTCAATTTCCTTAGCCTAGGCCAAGAGTCAAGAAAACTACTCAAAAACTAGAGGAAGCATTTTATCAAACACCTAGAATGTAAGAAAAGTAAACATAATAAAATGCAAGAATTAAAGGAAACCCATAACTATCAATAGCAAGAAATCAACAATAACAATCAAGATCAACATAAAAGAGACATGGAACATAAATTTGCATTAAAGAAAATTAAGATCCAACAAGGGTTCATAAGCATAAAAGTAACAAAATGAAGGAAATGAACAAGTAAAACTAAAAGAGAAAAGATGTAATACAAGAAATTAAGAAGGAAAACTAAATCAAAACAAGAATTGAAAGAGAAATTTGAGAGTGTTTAACCTAACTTTACCCTAATTTCTATCCTAAATCTAGAGAGAGGAGAGAGCCTCTCTCTCTAGAATTCTACTCTAAAACATGATAAAAACTAAACTATGACTCCCTTAGTTCGTTCCCCCTTCAATCCTTGGGTTCAATAGCATCAGAAATGGGTTGGATTGGGCCCAAAATGAGCTGCAAAATCGCTAGGGGCGATTTCATTAAAGTGGACCCACGGGCAGAATCAGCGTGCACGTGTACATGGTGCGTGCGCGCCCCTGAACGCGAAGCAACATATGGCAAAATTTATATCATTTCGAAGCTCCGGATGTTAGCTTTCCAACGCAACTAGAACCGCCTCATTTGGATCTCTGTAACTCAAGTTATGGTTGATTGAGTGCGAAGAGGTCAGGCTTGACAGCTTTACGGTTCCTTCATTTCTTCATGAGTTCTCCCACTTTGCATGCTTTTCTCCTCACTTCTTCCATCCAATACTTGCCTTATGAACCTGAAATCACTCAACAAACACATCAAGGCATCGAATAGAATTAAAGTGGATTAAAATCACTAATTTAAGGGCCTAAAAAGCATGTTTTTACACTTAAGCACAATTCAAGGGAGAATTACAAAACCATGCTATTTCATTGAATAAATGTGGAAAAAGTTGATAAAATCCCCCCAAATTATGCACAAGATAAACCACAAAATCGGGTTTATCAAATCTCCCCACACTTAAACCAAGTATGTCCTCATGCTAAGAATAAAGAAGGACAAGAAAAGGGTATGAACATTTATTCAATGCAAATAAACTATATAAACCTATCTTTATGAATGCAACTAAATGCAAAATGCTTCTACCTACTTGGTCAAAAGAAAATCAATCTCCAAGAACATGTATGAACAAGTTGGGTTATGATCATATGACGATTCATGAATCCTACCAATTTGAATATCAAAATAAAGTACAAATAGACTTGCAAGAAGAAAAGCTCATGAAAGCCGGGAACAAGGAATTGAGCATCGAACCCTCACCGGAAGTGTATCCGCTCTAGTCGCTCAAGTGTATAGGATCGATTCACTCAATTCTCTTCTACTCATGCTTTCCAAGATTTATTTTTCATCTAACAATCAACAATTATTCAATGCATGCATACATTCATCATGAGGACTTATTCATAGGTTGTAATGGGGCTAGGGTAAAGGTAGGATGCATATGGTCAAGTGAGCTTGAAATTTGAATCTTTGATTAACCTAAGCTCTCACCAAACACATATGACAACCTATACAATTCTAATACACAACCTAGCTACCCATGATTCCCACTTTTTCACATGCTCATACATTCTTTTTAATTCACGTTCCATATGCATTGATTTTTATTGATCTTTACTTTGGGACATTTTTGTCCCCTTTTTATTATTTTTCTTTTTCTATATATTTTTCTTTTTCTTTTTCTATAATATTTTTTCTTTTTATATATATATGTTTTTTTTTCTTTAGTATATACAAGCGTATCAATGCATATGGTTTTACATATAGTGCATGAATATGTACCCAATTCCCAATATTTTTAACAAAAATAAAAATTGCACTTTTACCTCAACCAATGTCCCAAGTTTCCCATACCCAAATGATACACACTCTCACTAGCCTAAGCTAATCAAAGATCCAAATTAAGGACATTTATTGTTTTTCACTTAGGGGTAGTGATGTGCTATAATTAAGAACAAAAGGGATTCAATAGGCTCAAAATTGGCTAACAATGGTTGATGAAAGGTAGGCTATTTGGGTAAATGAGCTAAATGAAATGATGGCCTCAATCATATAAATGCATGTATACATGGAATAATGGACATAAAGAATCAAACAAATCAAAGATTACAATCATAGAAAGAGAATAATGCACACAAGAATGAAAATAAGTGGTTATATGATGTAACTACACAATTGGGCTCAAAACTCACATGCTTGTGTTCTTAGCTCAAAAACCATGTTCCAAAATACATTCTTCAAGCAAGTTCAACACGAATTTTTTTTTTCAAATTGGTAGGGTGCCCTAAAAACAGTTTCTTGGAAAAGAAATCATCACCCTAACCAAGTAGTCCTAACATAAAAAGGAAGTGGTAAAAATATACACAAATTCTAACTAATATGCAATCTATCATGCAATGCAACAACTAATCTAACAGACAAAAATTAAAAATTGGTGTTGAAAAAGGAAGTTATTACCCATGGAGGTCAATCGGACGACCTCCCCACACTTAGAAATTTGCACCGTCCTCGGTGCATGCAAAGAAGAGCAAGGTGAACGGGATGCTACAATTGATGAGCTCCTTCAAAAGGTTGTGCGGGTGAACTTGTTTGTTGTCCCATTTAGAAGCTTTTTCTTTTCTTTCCTTCTTGGTGGCCAACCTCAAAGGAGAGAAAAAGAAAGAAAATTAAGCCTACAACAAAGATATGAAAGCAATAGAACATAGGCGGGGGATAATGCCAATTAAGAGTAGGGTTCTCACTACATGTTAGCTACGCATGTGAGTGAGGAAGCAATATAGGTAAAGGGCATATCAATTAATACTTGATGCAAAAGTAAAGTCAAAGCATAGGCAAATGACATGTAGAGCATGTTGCATTAAGCTTAATCAATAATTGACACAAACAAGATTAATAATAAGCATGAGAGCATTTGGTCCCATCCTAACTCAATGATGATGAGGTACAAAAACAAAGAATAATGAGTTAGGAAGGACTAAAGCACTAATCTTGTGTGTGGAACAAATATTACAATTAATGTCAAACAAGTCACAAAGCACCATGATTAACCAAGAAATTCTCAATAATCGAATATAAGAATCCAACACCATTATTAAAACAAGAACTTAGAAAAGAAAATAAGAACAAGCTTTAAAAACAAAATTAAAATGCAATAAATGAAAATAAGCAAATATAATAAAATAAAATGGAAGAAAAGAAATATTTTTTTTTAACCGGCACGGACGCGTCATGCACGCTTCCGCGCCGGTGCACAGTTTGGCTAAAGGACGCGTACGCGCCAGGTGCACGCACGCGTGGGTTGCAGGCACAGGATAGGCACAAATTGGGCATAACTCTCTGGGACATGTACCAAGAGGGTAGGTGACGCTATCGGGGCGCACGCGCACAGCGTGCGTGCGCGCGCATTACGCAATTAGCTTCAAGGGCGCGTACGCGCCAGGTGCGCGCACGCACGGGTGGTTTGTGCTTCAAGCATGGTGCTGGCGCAGGGTAGGCGCAACTCTCGGGTCAATGTATGGATGGGTGAGATTTTCCAATCCACGCGTCCGCACATATGGTGCGTCCGCGTGGATGGTCGAAAATGCTTGAGGCGCGCGTACGCGCCAGGTGCGCGCACGCGCGAGTCAGTGCTCTGTTTTTCAAAATTTTTCCAAGTTCTTGCACCAATCCAAGAATTCCAAACCTCCAAACAGCTACCCAAATACCATAAAACCTTATTTAACATATTAGACTACCAAATAGACTCAACAACTTAACAAAACATGAAATTAAACTAATTCTATCAATATATACAAAAAAAGGGAAAATGGAAAGATTTTACCATGGTGGGGTGTCTCCCACCTAGCACTTTTGTTTATTGTCCTTAAGTTGGACTTATGGGGAGCTCCTCTTAAGGTGGCTTGTGTTTGTAACCATCTTGGAACATCCACCAATGCTTGGTTTTCCATTGTGCTCCAAAATTTCTAATGAGTTGCAACAAGTCTTGATGGAGTCCTTCACAAGCTAAGGGTTCCCAAAATTGATCCTCATATATACCCGGATCCCAAATATTATTTCTACACTCATCTTCAAGTTGATCATCACAATTCCAATTAGGTGAGAAGTGATCCGAATTCTCAAGTAAACACCAAAGCATCTTCCTATACCCCTTTAGTTGAGAATTATACCAACCATTGCACTTAGACTTTAAGCTTCCAACCATAAGGAACCTTGATTGGCATTTCCACCCACTACTCAATTTCCTTTTGTTCTTAACCCCACAAAGAGCTCTAAGTTGCCCATCCGTCTCAATCAAACCATATTCAAGTGGGAAAGTAAAGATTAGAGATAAGGATTTTACCCACTTGAATGTTATGTTGGATGGGGACTTAGGAAGGGACATCTCCAATGGTCTTGTAAGTTCTATTCCCTTGTGCTCTTCTTTGACTACCTCCACCTCTTGGCAAGCTTTTTCAACTTCAATTCTTTGCCCACCAACTTCTTCCACACATTCTTCATTGGTGGAGCTTGCCTCTTGATCACCCTCTTCCAATCTTTCATCATTCATACTATGCCTTGGAGGTTGCGCATCATCCTCCTCAACATCAAATTCAAGCTCATTGGAAGAAGGTTCAACAACTTCCACAAAATCATCGACAATGTCACTTGGTGTGGAAGTGCTCTCAAGTTTGAAATTCACCTCTTGTTCAACTTCCTCTAACTCTTCAACCACTTCTTCTTCTTCAACAATCTCTTCCTCCACCACTTGTTGCAAGACATACCCCATCTCCTTGTCCTCAGGTTGAGATTCTAAAATCTCCTTCATGCTCCTTCCTTCGATTGATTTCTCATACTCATCTGTGGAGATGCTTTGCTTGTTGCATGAGTTCCATGAGTCCAAGTTGGCTTTAATTTTGGCAAGGTTAGCCTCGATAACTTCATTCCTTCTCCTTTGGGCTTCCTCTTGCTCCTTTTGACGGATTATTGCTTGAAGCCGATCCATTGCTTCATTGAGACGATCCATTGGCTCTTGAATGGATGGGTATGGATGTTCTTCCATAGAGGGTTATGGTAGAGAGGGGAATTCATTTTGTGGTTGAAAGTTATCACACATGGGAGGTGATTCATCTTGGTGATAATATGGAGGTGGTGGTTCTTGAGGGTGTTGGTGGTGGAATTGGGGTGGTTCTTCATATGGTTCATATGGTTCACAAGGTTGTTGGTATGGTGGATATGGGTTGGGGTCATATGGAGGTGTTTGGTGAAAGGGGCTTGTGAGTAAGGTGGTGCAAAATTATGTTGAAGAGGTGGTTCATAGGCATATGGTGGTGGTTGTTGACAATCACAATAAGGGTCATGATGCGTGAGCATCTTGTCTATCTTTTCCTAGTGAATTTGCATCTAATTTGTTGAGTTTAACTAAGAATAAATTATATTTTAGCCACTATGGATGATATTTTGAGTTTTATGCAGTTTTATTTATTTTAGGTAGCATTTGGCGGAATTTGATGGAATTTCTGCAGAGAAAGAGAAGAAGCCAAGGAGATGACCAGCGAATACCGACGCGGACGCATGGCTCACGCGACCGCGCGGAATGGAGGAAATTGCAATGACGCGATCGCGTCCCTGACGCGATCGCGTGGACTGGAATCTGCACAAATGATGCGAACGCGTGGACGACGCGGACGCGTCACATGAGTGATCTGCAGAATTGACAGAAAATGTTGGGGGCGATTTCTGGGCTGTGTTAACTAAATTTTCAGCCCAGAAAACACAGATTAGAAGCTGCAGAATGGACAGAACAAGTGGTCCCCACTCATCAACTGAAGATCTGTTAATTAATTCAAATTTAAATTCAAATCTTAAATTAGGAAAAGATATTATTTTGATTTTTAGTTTTAGATATTAGATTTTAAATTTATTAGGATTAGTTATAAAAAGGGAGGAAGCTTTCCTTCCTTGGTAGAGAGGTCCTGGGGAGGATCCCATTCCATCCCAATTTACAATCTTTATTTTCCCTCTCAATTATGAGCAACTAATCCTCCATTGTTAAGGTTAGGAGCTCTGTCTATTTCTATGGATTGATTTTATTATTTTTTCTATTTTAATTTATGTATGGATTTACAATTTAAGAATTATTTTTGCTCTTTATTTTATGAATTTGGGTGGAACGGAAGTATGACCCTTTTTTCTATTTGAGTTCCTCTAAAACTTGGAAAAGCTCTTTACTTGAACAACAGCTTGAAAACATATTCTCCTAAATTTTAATTATTTGGACTTAACGGGATAGGTGACATATAATCCTTTTATTTTTGGGTAATTAGAGTTTTTGTGGCATATAAACTGGAATTTGATTATCACCCTCTAATTGGAATTAATTGACCAAGGAATTGGCAGTTAATGAATTTTAGAGGAGACTAGGAAAGTCTAAAGAATTAGGGTCTAGTCACATATAGTTTGTCATAAATTAAATCCTACATGATTAAAATAGTTAGTAAGAAAAAAATTAATCCGGAAAAATAGATAACTCTGAAACCTTAACTATCTTCTCCATATTTTATTCCCAACTTATTTATCTGCCTATCTTTAATATTTTTTATATTGTTTAATGTCTTTTATACTGCATCTCAACACCAATTTTTGTTTGTCTAACTAAGCCTATTAAACACTATTGTTGCTTGGTCCATCAATCCTCGTGGGATCGACCCTTACTCACGTAAAGTATTACTTTGTACGACCCGGTGCACTTACTGGTAAGTTAGTGGGTTATAAATACCGCATCAAGTTTTTGGCGTCGTTGCCGGGAATTGATAGTAATTAACAACTATTAGTTGTTTGATTATTTAGATTAGGCGTTTTAATTTTAATTTTATTTAAATATTATTTTATTATTTTTCAAAAAAAAAATCCCTTATTTTCTTTTTTTTTTCGTTCCCCCCTCTACGGTTACGTTTTCCTTCTTTTTAAAAAAAAAAAAACTTTTTTTTTCGTTTCCCACCCCCTGTCCCCCGTTTTAAATTTTTTTTCTTTTTTTCTTTTTCGTTTAACTTTTAAAATTTAAAAAAAAAAGCCTTCGTCTGTTTTTTTATATACTTTTCTTTTTTATTTATTTATTTATATTTTTTTATTTCTTTTATTTTCATTCGATTTTTTTTCATTATTATTATATTTTTTATATATTTTATTAACTTTAATTTTATTTCTTTTTTTTATTTATTTCAAAAAAAATTCTTAATTTCTGAAATTAAGTTTGGTATTTCCTAGTTAGTTTTATTTTAATTCTTCTTATTTTAATTTTTAGAATTTTGTTCTTTCTTCTCTACTTTTCTGTTTACCACATGGTGCATTTAATCCTTTTTGGTGTTTTGTGCTAAGGAAAAATAATGGAGAGAGATCATATGGGTTACTACTCACACTCGAGTAGTGATTCATATCATTATGAATGGGGGAATTACCCAAATTTTGGTTGGCAAGGTCAAAACCAAAGAAACCTCAGTGCTCCATATTCATATTAAGAACCACCACCTCTCTATCTGTATCATGAACCATCATCTTTCTACCCATATCAAGAGCCACTATCTCCCTATCCATACCAAGAACCATCCTCTTTTTACACTTATCAAGAACCATCACCTCCTTCTTATTCATATCAAATACCATCAGATCTTGAGCTTCTCATGAAAGAATGCTTACATGATATAAAGACAAGTGTCAAAAATATAGAGAAGCATATGCAGTCGATTATCAAGTACCAGGAAGAGGAACAAGCAAATTCCTTCCCATAAGATACAATGCAAGATCCTATGGAAGAAAGTAAGGAAATCAATCAAAGGAGTTTATACTCCAGTGCTTTAGAAAACTTTCCATCCTCACACATAGAAGAAGAGGAAGATGCAAAAATAAAGGAGGAAGATGCACCCACAAAGGAGGAAGAAACACAACCTCCCATGCCCTTGGTAAGCAATGAAGAAGAGATTGAATTAAAAGAAAGCTACCAAGAAGAAGAGGTTGAAATTGAGGAAGCTTGCAAAGAGGTGGTAGAATTCAAAGTAGAACACAAGGGAGTAGAGCTTGCAAGACCTCTTCCAAGGCCATCACTATCCAATACAACATTCAAGTGGGTAAAATTCCTATCCTTAATCCTTACTTTCCCACTTGAATATGGACTATTGGAGACAGATGGTCAACTTAGAGCTCTTTGTGGCATCAAGAGTAAGAGGAAGATGGTTAGTGATAAGAGTTATCAAGCAAGGCTCAATATGGTTGCATGCTCCGAATTGAAGTGCAAGAATTGGTGTAGAGCTAATTTGAATGGGTCTAGAAGGCTGTTTAGATGTCTCTGTGAGAATTCAGATTGCTTGCCACCCGTTGGAAACAATGGTGATATACAAGAAGACGGGTGTAAAAGCAAAGTTTGGGACCCTGGAATTCATTCCCACAATCAACAGTCTTGGGGCTTTATCGCTTGCTTCAACTTGCTCAAAGGCGTTGTGCGCCTAGTTTGGGATCCCGGTAGCCATTGGAATTACAAACATTGGTGGAGATTCCTGGATCAGTACAATCACAAGCCACCATGACAAGAAGCTCACAACATGTCCAACTTAAGGACTTTAACTAAAAGTGCTTGGTGGGAGACAACCCACCGTGGTATGATCGTTCTTTTTCATTCTTAGTTGTTTTTTGTAATAGTAGTTTTCTTACTTAGTTGATTTTTATTAAGTTCTTACTAATTTTCTGATCATGCATCTATTTTATTATAGGAACCGAACACCTCAAGCTAAAAAAAAAAGAGCACCTGACGCGAAATCATTGCTGACGCGTACGCGTCATCTAGGGGTGCAAGAAAAATAAAAAGTTACAGAGAGTTGCACGGGAGTGGCGCCAGAATGAAGTCTTTCGCACAAACAAGCCCACGCGGACGCGTGGCCCACGCGTTCACGTCGTTTGTGATTTTCGTCATTCACGCGATCGCGTCACCGACGCGATCGCGTGACCTGCAAATTCGACGTAAAAGAGCGTTTGGGCAGAGAGTTGTGCCAGCTTGGGGCAAGAAGTGTGCTAAACGCACAAATTTGGTCACGTGGATGCGTGATTGACGCGTTCGCGTCAGTTACACATATGGCCATCCACGCGATCGCGTGCCTAACGCTAACGCGTCATTATGAAGAATGCGCGACGCACGCGATCGCGTCATTGACGCGAACGCGTCACTTGCGCCGCCCAGTTTTCTTCTCTCTCTCCCAATCCTAATTCTTTCTTATTCTCTTATCCTTTTATTTTTTTCTTTCATTTTAACATTTGTCTCTTCTCTATTTTTAGTTCTTATTTGCTTGAGGACAAGGAAACCTTTAAGTTTGGTATTGACGCTTTGCTTAAGGGTTTTCTGTTTATTCCTATGGCACCAAAAGGGAGGCGAATCATCTTCACTGAGGAGCACAACCTGAAGAATAAACGATTGCTAGGATAATTAAGGTGGTTGAGTTCCTTTCATTTTTTTTATTCCTCCCCTCTTTGTCTATGTTATGTTCCGATTTTCTGCTATATTTCTTTGTCTGTTGCATGATCCTTTATTAGTTAGAATCCTAGGACTAGTTTAGCTTTCTTTTAATTACTTTAATGCTGAAAAGATGTTTCATGTACCACTCACTGAACTTGAACCTAAAAAGAAAAGAAAAAGAAGTGATGTAGTGCATGAGAATTTGAGTTTAATTTTTAGAGTAGTCTTATTTACTTAAAGGTGGTATTTTCTGTGACTCTGAATGCATGCTTGAACAGTGCATATTTTTGATAGTGAAGTTTATGAATGTTAAAAATTGTTGGCTCTTGAAAGAATGATGAAAAAGAAAAATGTTATTGATAATCTGAAAAATCATAAAATTGATTCTTGAAGCAAGAAAAAGCAGTGAAAAACACAAAGCTTGCGGAAAAAAAAAGAGAAAAGAAAAGAAAAGCAAGCAGAAAAAAGCCAATAACCCTTTAAACTAAAAGGCAAGGGTAAAAAGGATCCAAGGCTTTGAGCATTAATGGATAGGAGGGCCCTAAGGAATAAAATCCTGGCCTAAGCGGCTAAATCAAGCTGTCCCTAACCATGTACTTGTGGCGTGAAGGTGTCAAGTGAAAAGCTTGAGACTGAGCGGTTAAAGTCGTGATCCAAAGCAAAAAGAGTGTGCTTAAGAACTCTGGGCACCTCTAACTGGGGACTCTAGCAAAGCTGAGTCACAATCTGAAAAGGTTCACCCAGTTATGTGTCTGTGGAATTTATGTATCCGGTGGTAATACTGGAAAACAAAATACTTAGGGTCACAGCCAAGACTCATAAAGTAGCTGTGTTCAAGAATCAACATACCGAACTAGGAGAATCAATAACACTATCTGAAGTCTGAGTTCCTATGGATGCCAATCATTCTGAACTTCAAAGGATAAAGTGAGATGCCAAAACTATTCAGGATTGCAGTTGTAAACCCCACTATAAGAAGAGACATGAGCTTAATCAAACTCTCATTCTCATTCACATCCTAAGCTTATATTAGTGTTAGTTGCTTGAGGAAAAGCAACAGTTTAAGTTTGGTGTTGTGATGCGTTAGCATCTTGTCTATCTTTTCCTAGTGAATTTGCATCTAATTTGTTGAGTTTAATTAAGAATTAATTATATTTTAGCCACTATGGATGATATTTTGAGTTTTGTGCAATTTTATTTATTTTAGGTAGCATTTGGCAGAATTTGATGGAATTTCTGCAGAGAAAGAGAAGAAGCCAAGGAGATGACAAGCGAATACCGACGCGGACGCATGGCTCACGCGACCGCGCGGAATGGAGGAAATTGTAATGACGAGATCGCGTCCCTGACGCGATCGCGTGGACTGGAATCTGCACAAATGATGCGAACGCGTGGACGACGCGGACGCGTCACATGAGCGATCTGCAGAATTGACAGAAAATGCTGGGGGCGATTTCTGGGCTGTGTTAACTAAATTTTCAGCCCAGAAAATACAGATTAAAAGCTGCAGAATGGACAGAACAAGTGGTCCCCACTCATCAACTGAAGATCTGTTAATTAATTCAAATTTAAATTCAAATCTTAAATTAGGAAAAGATATTTTTTTAATTTTTAGTTTTAGATATTAGATTTTAAATTTATTAGGATTAGTTATAAAAAGGGAGGAAGCTTTCCTTCCTTGGTAGAGAGGTCCTGGGGAGGATCCCATTCCATCCCAATTTACAATCTTTATTTTCCCTCTCAATTATGAGCAACTAATCCTCCATTGTTAAGGTTAGGAGCTCTGTCTATTTCTATGGATTGATTTTATTATTTTTTCTATTTTAATTTATGTATGGATTTACAATTTAAGAATTATTTTCGCTCTTTATTTTATGAATTTGGGTGGAACGGAAGTATGACCCTTTTTTCTATTTGAGTTCCTGTAAAACTTGGAAAAGCTCTTTACTTGAACAACAGCTTGAAAATATATTCTCCTAAATTTTAATTATTTGGACTTAACGGGATACGTGACATATAATCCTTTTATTTTTTAGTAATTAGAGTTTTTGTGGCATATAAACTGGAATTTGATTATCATCCTCTAATTGGAATTAATTTACCAAGGAATTGGCAGTTAATGAATTTTAGAGGAGACTAGGAAGGTCTAAAGAATTAGGGTCTAGTCACATATAGTTTGCCATAAATTAAATCCTACATGATTAAAATAGTTAGTAAGAAAAAAAATTAATCCGGAAAAATAGATAACTCTGAAACCTTAACTATCTTCTTCATATTTTATTCCCAACTTATTTATCTGCCTATCTTTAATATTTTTTTTATTGTTTAATGTCTTTTATACTGCATCTCAACACCAATTTTTGTTTGTCTAAGCCTATCAAACACTATTGTTGCTTGGTCCATCAATCCTCGTGGGATCAACCCTTACTCACGTAAGGTATTACTTGGTACGACCCGGTGCACTTGTCGGTAATTTGGGTAATTAGAGTTTTTGTGGCATATAAACTGGAATTTGATTATCACCCTCTAATTGGAATTAATTGACCAAGGAATTGACAGTTAATGAATTTTAGAGGAGACTAGGAAGGTCTAAGGAATTAGGGTCTAGTCACATATAGTTTGCCATAAATTAAATCCTACATGATTAAAATAGTTAGTAAGAAAAAAATTAATCCGGAAAAATAGATAACTCTGAAACCTTAACTATCTTCTCTATATTTTATTCCCAACTTATTTTTCTGCTTATCTTTAATATTTTTTATATTGTTTAATGTCTTTTATACTGCATCTCAACACCAATTTTTATTTGTCTAACTACGCCTATCAAACACTATTGTTGCTTGGTCCATCAATCCTCGTGGGATCGACCCTTACTCACGTAAGGTATTACTTGGTACGATCCGGTGCACTTGCCGGTAAGTTAGTGGGCTATAAATACCGCATCAGGTCACCACATCCATTAGATTGATATGCATTAGGATTAGAATTATACCCATAAGAATCCGGAGGGGGTTGTTGCCAATAAGGTTGATCAATCCCTTGAGGCTCCTCCCATCTTTGATTGCTCCATCCTTGATGCACATCCTCATTGTAGCGTCCATTACCTACAACATAATTTGAGCCAAACTCATAGCCAACGGAGTGAAAATTCATGATAGCAAACAAAAACAAAAGCTAACAAAAATAAGCAGCAAAGTCCTAAAGCTAACAAAAACTAACAAATAAGCAAAAGGCAAGCATATTCAAAATATTCACAATAGCCAATAATGTAACACCATTGCAACTCCCCGGCAACGGCGCCATTTTGATGATCGAATTCTTGACGGTTTAGAATTTATCTAATGGAGTCTCGTTGTGAAGTATAGTTTCCAAACCAATCAAGAATCCTTTCATGCAAAAATTTTGGTTGTCACAAAGAACAAACCCCAAATAAGAAATAACCGGAGTATTTAGACTCAGGGTCGTCTCACAAGGAATTGCAATGAAGTGTATGCTTATTGGCTATGAAGGGGTAAGGGGGTTTTTGATTTTATATAGGGACAAGAAAATATAAATTGCAAGAAAAATAAATGACAAGAAGGTAAAATGACAAGAACTAATAAAATAAATGGAAAGAACTCTTGGCTAGACATAGGTAATTGAGATCACCATCCTTGTCTACAAACCATATATTGATAATTATGAGAGGCCAACCTATTAAGTCTACTTCCAAAGCCTTAAGTACGTAATATCTACTTCTAGGCTTGAAGTACGTCAAATAGGCTTGATCACATCAACCCATAAGTCCCAACCTACCTACTAATTAGATTAGTAGTGGGTTGGCGTCAATGAGTATCAAATTGATCACCAAGGATTCTCAAATCACCAATTCATTGAGACCCAATGACTCAAGGTCACTCAATTCCCTTAGCCTAGGCCAAGAGTCAAGAAAACTACTCAAAAACTAGAGGAAGCATTTTATCAAACACCTAGAATGCAAGAAAAGTAAACATAATAAAATGCAAGAATTAAAGGAAACCCATAACTATCAATAGCAAAAAATCAACAATAACAATCAAAATCAACATAAAAGAGACATGAAACATAAATTTGCATTAAAGAAAATTAAGATCCAACAAGGATTCATAAGCATAAAAGTAACAAAATGAAGGAAATGAACAAGTAAAACTAAAAGAGAAAAGATGTAATACAAGAAATTAAGAAGAAAAATTAAATCAAAACAAGAATTGAAAGAGAAATTTGAGAGCGTTTAACCTAACTTTACCCTAATTTCTATCCTAAATCTAGAGAGAGGAAAGAGCCTCTCTCTTTAGAATTCTACTCTAAAACATGATGAAAACTAAATTATGACTCCCTTGGTTCATTCCCCCTTCAATCCTTGGGTTCAATAGCATCAGAAATGGGTTGGATTGGGCCCAAAATGAGCTGCAAAATCGCTGGGGGCATTTCATTAAAGTGGACCCTCGGGCAGAATCGGCGCGCACGCGTACATGGCGCGTGCGCGCCCCTGAACGCAAAGCAACATATGGCAAAATTTATATCATTTCGAAGCCCCAGATGTTAGTTTTCCAACGCAACTAGAACCGCCTCATTTGGATCTCTGTAGCTCAAGTTATGGTCGATTGAGTGCGAAGAGGTCAGGCTTGACAGCTTTACGGTTCCTTCATTTCTTCATGAGTTCTCCCACTTTGCATGCTTTTCTCCTCACTTCTTCCATCCAATACTTGTCTTATGAACCTGAAATCACTCAACAAACACATCAAGGCATCGAATGGAATTAAAGTGGATTAAAATCACTAATTTAAGGGCCTAAAAAGCATGTTTTTACACTTAAGCACAATTCAAGGGAGAATTACAAAACCATGCTATTTCATTGAATAAATGTGGAAAAAGTTGATAAAATCCCCCAAATTAAGCACAAGATAAACCACAAAATCGGAGTTTATTACCGATCCCACTTAGTGGGACAAGACTTTGTTGTTATTATTATTATTATTATTATTATTATTATTATTATTATTATTATTATTATTATTTGATAAAAATAAAATATACCTAGAGTCAGTCTACTAATCAATTTTCTTTATACATTTTACTTGTGTAAAAATAATTTATTCAGCATAAAAATAATTGTCATCAGATCTTTTATTTTTTAAAAATACTTATTTTGTATTGAATAAATAATATGAAATATATATTTTTCAAATATAGAAAAATAAATAATAAAAACAAAATATTATTTAAATATTTTAAAAATAAAAAAAATAATCATCTTAAAAAAGAAAAACATAAAAAATGTTAAATAGTAATTACCTCCGTTATATGGTTAAACTTAAATTACTATTTTCCTTTTTTTATTTTATTTCATGTATTATATATGCTTTGCTCTTATGTTAAAATTTTTTATATTCGTCACTGATAGTGTATGATATGATAACATGACATAATATAAAATATAATACTTTTTAAAAAACAATGAAATTATAGTTAACTAAAGATATTTAATATAAAATTGAAGATATTTTTTTATCTATTACAATTATGCACGAAAATAAAAAATATTTTGAATATAAATTTTTAAATTTATTTCAAAATATGGTTCAAGAAATAGACAAAACTTAGATATAAAGACCAAATCCATTTTGTCACTATGTCTGATCTCATAAGAGCCGACTTGGTGTGTAGAATCTTAATTGCACATACAAATATGCTCATATATATATATATATATATATATATTTTTTTTTTTCAAATATGAGATCTCAACACCTCTTAAAAAAAAGGAAAAGATAAACTACCCACCAGAATAGAAGAGAATGTTATAAAAGTGGTCACTAGGTTATTTATCCAATTATTTAACTTTCATTTTCATCTTAGGAATTTCTCAACTCTAATCTATATAAAACCTGCCAAAAACCGTTGCTTATTTAAACATTCGAGTCCCTTGTAGGTACCATCCCACGCACACCTCTTCACGAAAAACTCAGACGGCTTCATCCCTCCATGAGAAGACGTCATACATTGCACTGAAGGCGTCTAAGCCCCACATTCAGGTCCAAATCATCTTCATCCCTTTGAGATTTAATAATCCCTTTGATGTTGTGAACTGTCAGGGGTTTTTCCAAACCCCAACAGTTCCACGTCAACATCTTCATCCCTCCTGGGGTGCCCATTGTAGGGTAGCACCTTCCCCTATCTCAATTGATGTAGTTTCTTTCTGACATTACCTCTTTCTTCTATCTGCTTCTTTTATCTCCTCAAGCCCTCTCTTAACTCCAGTGATAGGACTAACTTCTCCTCCCTTCCATGCTAGTTTTTTCAGTTTTATCTTCTTCCTTACATCTCTTCCTTTTAGCCTCTCCATAGAACCAAAATTAGGGAGGCTTCCTGAATTATTTGTATTATCCGAGATCTGCTGGAAGTTTCTCTCCTTTCTCTTTGCCTCCAATACTCTCTCACTTTTGGCTACTTCCTCTTCTACCCAAGTTCCTTTCTGGTTGCTTTGAACTTTCTTATCTTCTTCTGGCTTTTGTGTATTGCTCTCATCCACCGATAAACTTGCAAAGACTCGGTTTATGTTGACTGGAGTTGACTTCTTATTTACTGTCTTCCTTTTCTTCGCTGCTGAAAATCTGTTGGGGTATTGATTCTTCTTCTGCTCTTTGATTTTTCTCCCAACCCACTCTGCCCGTAACCATTGCCCCCCATTTCTCCTCTGTTGTCTTTCCAGTCGCAAAGTCCTCTAAGTACTGTTTGCATACTTTGTTTTCATATCTAAGGAAGCCACAGTAATAGCAAAAATTACCAATCTTTTCGTACTTTGGCTGAACCTCAATGACCTTCTGATTTCTCCCTGCAATTTTTAGGGTTTTACGCAGGGACTTTGATATGTCTAATAATACTTTAACTTTTAGCAACCTCTCTTCCTTCCCTTTAAAATTAAACAAACCAGCCTCTATGTCACTTCCCATTGACTCTTTGACTCTCCTACCTAGTCCTTGATTTTGGCATTGCTCTGGTAATCCCCAGAGTTGCATTCGAGTCCAAACAGACTCGATGAATGTATCACACAAATTAGGATTCCCTACCAAATCCTAACAGAGCGGATGACTAAACTTCAGAGTTGGGGCACCGTAGCTTTTTCTTTTTTCTCTTAAAATTCTAGAGTGATAGCTCAAATGGCATAGTCTCCTCATACTTACCTAGAGGTTGCGGGTTCGAGTCTCCCTATCTTTGGTAAAAACAAATAAAAAGATACATGTGTGGCTTAATTTAGGCCATTTCTAAAACGTTCACTCTTTTTTTATGCTAGAGTTAAATAACATACACTTTATTCTATTTGATTAAAATATTTTTTAATAATTATTTTTTATACAAAACAGTAATTATTTTATTATTTAAAATAAAAAATAATAATATAAAATATATAATTATTATTGTAATAGTTTTTATTTATTTTTAATATTTTAACTTGTTACAAAAATATTTAATTCAAAATTTTTTATATACTTCATGATTAATGAAAACATTAAAAATAATTAAAATTTATTACATGAATGGTAATATATATTTTATATTATTGTTAAATTCATTATAGTAGTAAAAATAATAATATAAAATATATTAACTATTTGGGAGAAAAAACTAAGCTTTTAATCCTAACGATTTTCACATTTAATTCACGTATAAATACTTAAATACATATTGGTAGATCTAAAATAGATGCCAAAAATTATGCTTGACCAATCCATTAATAAACCCACACTTATGTAACTATGGTTTATTCTTCAAACATCAAAACACAGCCCACCACCTAAGTACCTGTTTGCATTAGATCGGCTCACAAGAATACACCTATACGGCTACACCTAAAGTCACATCCGACAAGCTACATCTACTGGCAAGCTTGCAGTCTCCACAAAAACAAATATCCAGGTGTTAATACCTCATTCATTTAAAGAGAATATCTTTACCTCACATCTGTATCATATAATTGGCCTCAACTTATATATAACTAAATCTCAATTAAAATTACAAATTATGTGACTTTGGGATATACCTTAAATTTTATTTGATACATGTCACTACCAACATGATTATTAAACTAACCCCAGTTTCAAATTTTTCTAGTCAAACTCTAAAATGTTCAAGAGCAGTGGTTCCATCAAGACCTTTGGCATTATAGTATGCTACATACTCCTCCATCGTAGTGTTTCTGTATTTTGCAGGATTGTCTTCGGATAACAGTTCTTTTATAGGACCATAAAGCTTTGATGATGATCTCATACCTGAGCAGAAAAAGCTTGCAACAGATATTCTTGGACCAATGAGATTTGCCAGTACTCTATGTTCAACACTCTTAAATATATCATTTGTTATAAGCTGCACTTCAAGAAAAATAATAAAATTGTAGAATTAGCAACTCTAGATAAGCTCATTTTAATTTGCAAAATTTGCTTAAGAACAAGTTCTCTAGGGTGAAAATTCGTATGAAATTTTTATAATTACTAACTTCCTAGTCAGATTTTCCAGTGTACAAAAGTTTTTAATAAAATCTTTGTTTTCATCTAAAATTAAATAAACTTAATACATTATAGGATCTTGGTTGAAACCTTTTTAAATTAATTGCATGGTGTTGTAACATAATATATTATACTTTAAATTTTAGTATGGAAACTCAGCAAGAGCGGTTATAAATTGGACTAGTGGTAGTCATTCTAAATTAATGTATATGATTAGTATGCAAAATAAGTTTAATAGTGAAAATAGTCCTTAAAAAATAAAGTATGCATTATTTTAGTTCTTCAAAGATCAATGCCTCAAATTGGTTTTGGATGATACAACTGTAAATTAAATTGGTCCTATAATTAATAAGATGTTGACATATGATACAATCATTTTGTGATACGTCATTATCTAATTAGTAAAGGGATCAATTTGATTTATCATGGTATCTTTCAAAGATTAATTTGATCTTTCAAGTATTAAATTGATGAATACACAATCTTTCAAGAATCATTTAACAATTAACCCTTTTCTTCTCAACAACAAAACTTTTGTTATCAATGAAACTATAGACATAAAAATATTAGTAAGAAAACTTGCCTGCAAAAGATCACCAATATTGATCACTAGAGCCCCTGGTACCGGCGGTATATCGATCCACTTATCCTCATGAAGGACTTGAAGGCCGCCAATATGGTCTTGGAGAAGCACCGTGATAAAGTCGTTATCAGAATGCTTGGTGGTTCCCAAAGTTAGTTCTGGTTCAGGACATGCAGGGTAGTAATGACAAAGCAAAATACGTCCATAAGTGCAACCTATGTCTCTTAAATAGTTTGAATGCAAACCAAGAGCTTCTGATAGTAATTCAAAGAGTGCAATCCCAAATTTCATAATATTAGTCCCATATTCAAGAAGGATATCCCTACAAGAAGATTCAAATTAGTATTACCAAGTAAATATATGTTCTCTGGTAGAAAATACAGGATTTAAATTTGTGTCTTTGTTCATTGTGTAACGTAACTATATTTGCAATGAATTTTATAACGTAAATATATTTGGATTAGTTGAAGTGTTAGTTGATATAACTTGTATTCAAGCTCTTTTATTAATATGCTATTCTTTTTTAAAATTTATAATCAAAATATCATTTTTTTAAATTAATTATTTAATTGTTATCTTTTTATTAAGGTTACAATTGATTTATTATTTATTTTTAATTATAATTTATTATGTTATTATAAAAAAAAGTGGCATTTGAATAATTAATTTTAAAAAAGTGACATTTAGTATTAAGTTTCGAAAATAATGACACTTTGGTGTAAAAATTCTGATATTCACAAAGTCACAAACAAAATGAACAAATGAAAGTGAAACTGCTAAATTAGAAAATTCACAGAAATTGTAGGTGTTTTTCAATTAGTTAATATAAAATCTCTTTTCTCTATTATAAAATATAATAATGCTAACAAATAGTAAAAAATTCTCTATCAATAAACAGATTAAACAAAAAAATTGTTGAAATATGCTTGGTTTGTATTTAAAAAAAAAATTGTAAGAAAGCAAAAACAAAAAATAATATTTTTTTACTTTTTGATTTGTTTTTAATTCACAAAATTCCAAAAATAAAAACACATACTCTAACTTCTTTTTAAGAAGATCTACCACCGAAATAAAGTTTTTCTATCTATAGTTGTTTCAAAAACACAAATACATAGATACAAAAATGTAAAGAAAATGTTCAATAAGCCAATAAGACTAATACAGAAAGGGGGAAAAAACATGATGAGACATAGAGAAAAAGAAAAGACATGATGATACTAATGAAATATAATGTCACAACAAAAATATTATCAATAAATTAAAAATTAGCTATCAAATCTATTATCATGTATGTATATAAATATATATTATTTAATTTATTTTTAATATATATTCTGTATTCTATATTAATATCTAAACACTTATTGATGTCACAAATATATCCTATCTCATCCTAACTATCTCTGTTCGAAACTAAGCCAAACAGAACAACTTAAGGAAGTCTAGTTTAATCTAGTAATATAAGTGAAAGCTAGTGCAATTAGAACATACCTGCATACTACTGGCAATTCCACTGGTTTAGGATTATCAGGAGCAAGATAACACATAAAAGTATCTCTCCAATTAAGTGCTGGTGAACTATATAAATCAAAATTACTGTTATAAATAAACGACCTATTTTGGTCACGTGTATAAAACTTTTTCTTCACTTCATCGTCTTGTTCGAAGAACCTTCTAACCCCATCTTTCATCTCCTCAAGAACACTCTCAGGGATGCCATGATTCACCACTTGAAAGAAACCCCATGTCTTACAAGCTTCCCTTATCCTTGAAACAACTCCTTCGCGTTTGCTTGGATCTTTGGTAACAACAACATCTTCAAGGTCTATAACTGGAATTGTATGTTCTGAGTTGCATAAATCTGCGGCTTTGTGAGATTTCGTATTATCATGTTGGTGATGGAAGAGTGATGGAATCTTTGTAAGGCCTTTGTCAACAAGACCCTTGACGCCAGTTTTTGTTTCATCGAATGATTTGAGGTCGTTGAGTCTGTTAGAACTGAGCTTCACTGTTCCTACTGTAACTTCTTGATCAGTGTAAGAAACCTCCATGGATCTCCTTATTACTTATTAGTGTTTTCTTACTTTCTTTATAGAGTTTATCCTACAAAAGAAGCTAAGAGAAGAACAATTTTTATATTGTGTGGCGGGCCTCGCGGATAGAGGCTTTCAATTAGAAAAAAATATTTTATGGCCACATCCATGGTATGAAGACAGATATAGCGGCAAACCATTGACTTTTTAACACAGGTGACAAAAGTTCGATATTGAACCAACCTAAACTCTTAAACTTAAGATGAAAACTCGTCCAACTACACGGCGGGGTTAGATTTTTTGCTCCACTTAATTTTCATCATATATAAAGAAATTATGGATTTAGTTTAGTGAGTAGTGCAAGTAGTTTAGGATAACTATTTCACTGCAAAAAATTGGATTTGTATCCTTTAAATTTTAAATTTTATTTTAAAGGGTAAAGTATAATCTTTTACTATTTATTTTATAGATAAAATTAAAAAAATTATTTAAAAATTAGAAATTATATTTTATCTTTTAAAGTGAAAGCTAAAAATTTAAAAGATTCAAATTCCAAAAAATTCTATATAGACCGAAGAAAAAAACATGCTATGAGTCATACATGTCTAGTTTGAAAAGTGACGCGTGGTTCTTCTTTTATTGCTCTTGTCACAACTTTATGAATTGATTTTCTGTTTTATGAATTGATTTTCTGTTTTTCGTTTCCATATGTGAGGTTAAACGAAAATAATTGAAGTTAATTAACTTGCTATTTGCACTAAACACTTGAAAAATTTGGCCATTTTTGTATGCATTATTAATTGATGGTTTAATTATTCTGTTAGTTTTTATAGTTTTACGAAATTTTAATTAGGTCTTTGTATTTTTTATGCGTGCTTCAAATGTTTGTGATATGAAGAGTTTAAATATTATTTAGAAGATATTAGTTTACATTTTTAGAATATTTTAATTTAATGTATTTTGATTTTGTTTATTTAATTACTAGATTGGGCCTCATGTTTATGGATTTTAGGGTTTTTCTTTGTTTTAACCTAATAAGAGGTTATAAATACCTCCTTAGCTATTGTAGTCGTAGTATAGAATTTTTAGAGGTTTAAAACCCATTTTTGGTTTCATGATAAAACCATGGTGTGGACAACTGAGGTTGAGAAGTCCCTCTCTTGTTGCATCAGGAAATTGGTTAGAAGGTTGAGGAGTCCCTTCGAATCAATTCCCAAACTATGGCGTTGACAAGTTAGGTTGAGGAGTCCCTTTCTTGTTGCATCAAGAAATTGGGTAGAAAGTAGAGTGATTCTCTTGTATTCAATTTCAATTTATCCTTTTTATTTCGATTTCAATTTCAATGTATCTTCTTATTCAATCTCAATTCTTGTCTTGTTTATCCTTTTATTTCCGTATCAGTTTTTTTTCTTTTAAGTTCTTGTACCAAATTTTTTTAATTGAATTTCTATATTTTTTTTTTCTTTTATTTGGGTTCCTGCATCAATTTTTTTTTATTTTTAGTTGGGTCTTTATAAAATTAATCTAATTATTATTAAGAGTGACTTAATTAAAAAAAATTTGATACAGGGACCAATTAAAAAAAAAGTATAAGAACTTAATTAAAAATTTTACGAAATTATAGAGACCAATAGAATAATTAAACCTTAATTTATTACATCTTTGTGTAAGTTTTTGGTTTGGATCGGACTTTTGGACTATTTTTTGTAGATTTATATTTACTAAAAGTTTTAGTAATTGGATTCACAAATTTTATTTATTTTTAATATTCATAACAATATTAATTTAGCTTTTTATTCCAAGAAAATAAAATGTATTATACCAGCAATATTTTGTATTAATATTAATATAATTGTGATGATAAAATAAATAATATAAAACACATTTATTGTTATTGTAATATATTTAGTTCATTTTAATTATTTAATAATTAATATTAAAATATAAAATATTTAAATTTTAATATTTTTTTATAACAAGTTAAAATATATTATACTATGTCATAATAATCAAGATAGTATAAAATACGTTTTTAGGGTTTAAGTAATAACTTTTTTTTATTATTCTACTATACAAATTTTTATGTTAGATATTTTTGTTACACAAGTTAAAATATTAGAATAAATATTTTTTGTATTATTATTATTATTGAAAAACTTCTCCTTTTTAATGGTTCTTTTTCTCATTTTTTTCATCCAAGTATAAATACTAATAGAATTTCTTGGTAGTTAATTGGATATCAAGTTATGGGACTTAGCTTCTATTCATTTGGTAAATATTTTATTTTTATACCTTTTAATTTTCACAAGCTAACAAAATTTTGGAAATTACCCCAATTATAACCATGTTATTAATTCATTCTTATTCCAATATTCATATTTTTAAATTATCAATACAATCATAAAAAACATATATTGTTTTCTTCTATTCTTAATAAATGATGATCATGAAAAATAGTATCTTATTTTCTTCTCTTCATATATACACAATTTTTCTTTTAAGATAAACAATATTTTTCTCTAATAATTTTTAACAAATTTTTGTTTTAAATATTTCAGTATGTGTAAAGACAAAAAATCAATATCTATCATATTATCATATTTTCCGTTTAGCTATTGCTCTAAAAATTATAATTTTATATAATGTATGTTGTGTCCAAAGTGTTCTTAAACATATAATATGAACCTTATTCTGTGATCTTACACTTATTTTTAATATTAATGATTAAACAATTTAAATAAACCAAATATATTACAATAACGACAAATGTGTTTATATTATTTATTTTATCATTACAATTATATTAATATTAATATAAAGTATAGATTTATTGTTGGTGTAATAATTTTTTTCTTAAAATAAAGATAAACAAATATTGTTGTGATAAGTTAAAATATAAAAAATAAATAAAATTTATGATTCCAATTACTAGGAATTTTAGTGAGATAGAAGCCTATAAAAGAAAATCTAAAATCGAAACCAAAAACATATACAAAGGTATAATAAATTAATAATACACAAAAAAAAATCAAAAGATTTAGATGTTTAATCCAGTGCAAATAGTTAAATTAATTAACCTCACAATTCTCCGCGTTTACCCTCACATGGGAAAACAGAAAATAGAAAATCAATTCAGAAAATTGAAAATGCAGAAAGAACAATAAAAAATAAACCACGCTTCATTCTACAAATAAGACGTGTATAGTCTTTATAGCATATTTTTTTCTTTCGTCAGCACCATAAAAATTTTTCACTACACTATATATAGCCCATTGTGACCACGGACAATGCTCCACTTTAATTATTATTATTATTATTGTCATCATCGTTGTTTTGCTTGGATTTAGTTTCTCAATTTGGATAGAATATCGACTAAATTTATATTAAAGATCTTATTTTTGAGAATAAATACGATCCCTCTCACAACTAATTTGAGATGAAATTAAAAATTGAAAACAAACGTATAGTTGAAGAACTAAAGATTGAATAAAGAAATTGTTTCACTCGATTTGTGTGTAATTTTGACAGAGTGTCGAATCAAACTTATATCAAGATCCCAATTCAGAGAGCAGATACGACTCATTTGAAAAGAGTGAGTTTGATCCGGAAATTACTTAGTGTTTGTATCGAAACAAACTGAGTCGACATATGAATGGCAAGTTATAACAAATAATATGAAAATGTGTGAAATAAATAAAAGAGAACTTGAATAAATAAAAATGTAAAAATGAAATAAAAATTAATAGAAAATAGAATAATAATAAAATATCTAAAACAAAGAAATTAAAAGAAATAAAACAAAGGACAATAAAATAAAATGAGCTCCCAACACTCACATGCATTTGCACTCCATTGTTTTCGTGGTGTCACTGAGGCTAGAAATTTTTGTAGAGTTTTGTGTGATGATCTAGTATTTTTTATTGAAGTTCCCCAATCCTTATGAGTTTCTCCTATTTATAGATCCTGAAGATAGACCTGCTCTAGAAGAATCTTGACCATGACCTGTTTTCTCCTTTTTACCAGGCTACAACCTTGCCTTGTCCCTGAAGAATCTTCATAGTAGCTTCCCCATGTTTTACCTTATCTTGTCCCCCAAACCCCATGTTCTTGCATAGTGGCCCCATTTAATCACGTAGCGTATCTGTTTTCGACTCCTATGCTCGATTTACCTCAAACATCAAGTCCTTGACTTCGATTAATCTTTATTTCGATTGTAGTTGTAGGAAGATCTTCCCACAGCCAAGTATCTGAGCTATTAATCGAATTTCAACCTTCTATGAATTGTTGTCAAATTTTTTCATGGGTCGAAATTCGTACCAACAAATTACCCCTTAAAACTTATCTTTTTCTACGTGTAAAATGATAAGCTTTACTTAATCCCGTTCCATTCACGTGTCTTTTCAAATTTTCAAATTTTTGAGAAGTTAGTTATGAAAGAATGAAATGGCTCGCACATTTCTGGGAATATGTAATGTTCCCAATGGGCTTTAATGGGCCTTCATCCTTTGAAAATCTCTTCGCATTCCTCAAATTCTTCTTTCTCATTCATCATTTCTTTTCTTTTCGTTTCCAAAACTCCTCATCTTCTCTGCAACATTTTCCTTGTTTGAAATCCATTTTATCTCACATTCATGGACTCTCAATCCGGCCTTCATTCCAGTAGCACTTCAGCCGTTATTGTTACATCATCATCTTCTACCACCATTGTTGCTACTACTACCACTACTGTTTCCGTAACCTCCACCGCAGGAGCCACCATTTCATTTTCTCTTCCTGCCTCTGTGTCTACTGCTCCTACTTCTTTTTCCTAAGAGGATGACAACATCTACATCATGGGTCCTCCTCCCCTGGTGACTAATATGTCACATTTCTACAACGATGAAGAGACCCTGAGGGCTCCCAACCCTGATGTAGAGACCACCGCATTATGGCGGAGCCAGGTACTTCTTCTATTTTAGGTTTTCAATATCTTATACTCATACCTAGGGCCAATCTCTATCCAGGAACAAATCGAGTCGATTTTTTCTTTCTTTCCATCTCTCCCTGAACATCTTCCTTTATTTTTTTATAAAAATGTCAAAGCTATTTATTTTGCAAATCAAGTTTTTAGGACAGTGCCCTAAAAAAATCTAGCTCCCTGTTCTCGACATGGATGTCGAGGTTATCCCCATCCTATGAATCTGTGTCGAGATCCTTACACATTGTTTCTGGTCTTCGACTGGCCACCCATGACTTATCTTACACTAACCCCTTCTTGGGGCTAATTTATATTTTTGGTGCCCAACCACAAATAACTTTCATTTCCCATATGGAATGATAAGTCTGACTTTAATGGAGATTTGAACTTTAACTGGTCTATCTCTTGATGGGAAAGATGTTTGTTGGTTAACTTCATGACCTGATGATGACTTTGACATCAATTTCGATTCAACTTTTGTGTCGGATTTTATTCAGAATAACATGGGTTCTGAGGGTGACCCTATTACCGACAGTGAACATGTCGCCTTTTTACTATTGTGCATTAATGCTTTCCTCTTTTGCCCAAAACTGATCCAAATTCAAAAAAATAATTATCTTTCATTAGTTATCATGCTCCATCAAAAAAATATCACAATCTCCCCTCTCTTATTTTAGGTCAATTGTACGAGACACTTTCCTTGGTGGTTAGTGAAATTCGACGAGGTGAATCATCGATCAATCCTTTTGGTCCTCTCTGAATTGTCAACTTATGGCTAAAATTTGTATTCGAGCCTCAATTTACTGCCCGTTCTGAAATTCCCAAAACTTCTTGATGACTTGCATCATCTACCCTTTTTCTTGTCTAAAAAGGACCATAAAAGAGCATAATCTCATTTAATCATTGCAATTTATAGTTAATTGATGAATATTATGGTACATTGCTTTGAAATGGGGTTGTGTTGAATTTCAGGTGGAAAAGAGCACCACAAAGGAGAGAAAAATAACAAAACAAGCTAGGAGTGTGAAACTAGCGTGCCACTTGGAACAAACGTCACAAAAATGCATGGGCGTGGCACGCTAGGAGCTGGGCATGGCACGCCAGTATTAAAGTCCATAGGGGATTCTCAAAGCATTTACATGGGCGTGGCACGCCAGTGTAATTTTCCAGAGAGCATTGTGATAAACCCATATTTCATGAGTTCTTTTGTGCTTAATTAGAGTGATTTATTCAACTCTTCACCTACTTATTCACATTAATTGCATGGTTTTACTTTTCCTTCTTTATTATGTCATATTGTGAAAAACATGTTTCCTAAGCTTTAAAATCAATTAATTTAATTACCTTTATTTCCATTCGATGTCGTGATTAGTGTGTTGAGTAGTTTTAGATTTTCTAAGGCAGAATGACTTAAAGGATGAAAAAGGAAACATACTAAAATGGAAGGAGGAAGCAAAACGGAGCTTTAAGGAAACTGGTATCCACGCGATCGCATGGATGACGCGATCGCGTACCAAGCACGAATCAGCAGCGACGCGGCCGCATGACTAACGCGACCGCGTGGCAAGGAAAGGCTCCAAATGACGCGACCGCGTGACCCACGCGGACGCGTGACAGGGGCCACGTATCAGAATTTACAGAATGCGCCCCCAGCGAATTCTGAAGCCCTTTTTGACCCAAATCCAAGTACAGACAGCATAGACCAGAGGTTATAAAGTGTGGGAATGCATCCATTCAAAAGAGAGCTCGCATATTTTACTTTTCAATGATTTAGATTTAGTTGAGAGGGAGATCTTCTCTCTCTCTCTTTTAGGATTTAGGATTTCTTGTTTTAAGAGTAACTCTGGATCCCAGGTTTAATGTTCTTTTATTTTTAGTTTTATTTATTCCAACATTTGAATTGATTATTATAATTTGATTTATGAATTATTCCATGTCACAGATTGTTCTTTGAATTAATGATAATTGAGGAATTTTCAGTTTATGATTGTTCTCTTTGATTTAAGTTACCATTGCTTCCCATCCAAGGATATTTTTATTATTCTATCAATTTTACTTTTTCCCCTTTTAGTTCTGGTTAAGGATTCAGTAACTCAACAGTTATTAAACTCAACATAATTGATAATCGTTATCTTGCTAATTGAGCTGAACTTAAATAATCCCAACCTTTTCTTAGGAAATAAATAGGATTCAAAGGCCAGATTAATTAGTCCATTGACTTTCCTTTGTCCTAGTAAAGGTTGACCAAGTGGAGTCTAGATTCAACCTTCATTATAGTTGAGAGAGATAACTACGTTGGACCTCCAACTTCTTTTACCTTGCCAAAAGTTGTTTTACAGTTATTATTTATTTTTAATTGCCATTTAATTCACTCGTCATTTAAATTACTTGCCTCTCACCTTCTAAACCCCGATTACAACCTTTATAACCAATAATAAGAACATACTTCCCCACAGTTCCTTGAGAAGACGACCCGAGGTTTAAATACTCGGTTATCAATTTTAAAAGGGGTTTGTTACTTGTGACAACCAAAACGTTTGTATGTAAGGACTTTTGAAGGTTTAGAAACTATACTTGCAACGAGGATTTATCCGCAAATTTCTAGACCATGCAAAAGTTCTCTCATCAAAATGGCGCCGTTGCCGGGGAACTGCTAATGTGTGCCTTATTATTGGTTATTGTAAATATTTTTCTTTTGCTTGTTTATTTATTTTTGTTTTTCCTTTTTATCTTTATTTGCTACTATGAACTCTCACCCCCCTCGCTTTGAGTTTGGTTCTAATATTGTTAAACGAAATAGAAGTTACAGCAGGAATGTGCATCAAGGTCAGACCAATCAAGGATGGATGGAACCAAGAGGATCTAATCAACCCTTTTGGCAGCAACACCCTCCGAGATATCCTGGACAAAGACCATTCTACCGTGCATACCCAGCTGAAAGACATGGTGGACAACCTTGTAACTACCAACAAGCCCCACCCCGTGCATATGAACCATCCTTTCAACATAACCTCGAACCACCACACTCACAAGCTTCTCTTCACAATTCACCATCATATGATCCTTCCTTACCCCAATACCAATCCAATCGTTCCCAATCATCACCACTTTCCTTTGTATCATGTCCAAGTCCGGCAAACCGCGAAGCAAAGGATCGCCTAAAAGAAACAGTAATTAAATTTCAAACAACCATTCAACAACTGGAGCAAGTACTAATTCAATGGGCCACTAGGCGCTCAAATATACAAGGATCAACCACAGCTCCATGTGGACAGCCCGATGAAGAGCGTAGCATGAAAGAAATACTAGAAACTCCAGTGGACAAGACAGAGAATGAATTCGTACTAGAACAAGTGGAAGAAGCTGTCATTGTTCAAGAAGAAGAGTTGGTTGAAGATCTAGGAGATGCTGAACTTCCTTGAGAATCCAGAATTGAGGAAAACTCCGTCCAAGATGCTACAGTTAATGCTAAGGAGGATACCGTACAATCTCCAAGGTAAATCGTTTACGAAGAATCAGACGGAATAATCCAAGAAGCAATTTTCCTTGATGATGATAGTCACAAGTCTAGTTCTCCTAGTGATGAACTTGCGTCCGCAAGTGAATTCTCTGAAATCGAAGAATCTTCCCCAAGTGAATATGAAGATGATGCGGAGGTAGATTTCTCTCAACCTCCAATCTATGACTCGAGTGATGAGGAAGACATAGAAGACTTTGACCAGGATACAGATACAATTGAAGATCTTTGCAAGGAAGTGGAAGAATTCACAGAAGAGCACAAGGAAACGAAACTTGCAGAACCACCAAAAACACCTATCCCAAGGCCATTACCACCTAATACAAGCTTCAAGTGGGTACAATCCTTAACTTATAATTTTACTTATTCACTTGAATATGGTTTGCTCGAAACAGATGGCCAACTTAGAGCTCTATGCGGCTTTAAGAGTAAGAGGAAATTGGCTCGTACTCAGAGCTGGTGTACCAGGTTCAATAAGGTTCCACGCTTCACCTCGAAGTACACGGATTGGTATCATGCTCAATTGCATGGATCACGGAAAATGTTTGGTCACCACGGTGAGATTCTACTTTTTAACCCGCCCGAATGGAAACTTACAAATCAAAACGGAGGCGGATCTAAAAACACAGCTTGGGATCATGGATTATATTCTGACATTCGTCATCCCGGGAAGCTGAATATCTGTTTGAAGCTGCTCAGAAGCTTTATATGCCTAGTTTGGGACCCCGGAGGCTATTGGTATTCCAAGCACTGGTGGAAATTTTTGGACGAATTTAAACATAAGCCACCATAACAGGATACTCTTCCAATGTCCAACTTAAGGACTTTAACTAAAAGTGCTAGGTGGGAGACAACCCACCATGGTATGGTCGCTTCTTTCTCAATCTATTTCTTGTTTATTGTTTTCAATTTACCTTTTTTTATTTTATTTTAACATTAACCTGGAATCATGCATAGCATTCATGTTAATCACTGCATCCTGCATTTTTCAGTTTTAAAAAAAAGAAGGTTGCACGACGCGACCGCATACCTCATGCGATCGCGTCATATCGCAAAAAACACCACCCATGCGACCGCGTCACCCACACGGCCGCGTGATATATATATCGGCGTAAGGATCCAACAAATAGAAAGTTGGGCTGGAATCGTGCGGCTCTTGTGCGTTTCGCACAAATTAGCCCACGCGATCGCATGCTGACAAATAGATTTTTGCCGGTATAGAAATTATCAAATGATCAATCGTAGTATAGTCTAAACCGACACAAAATCCTTCATCAAACAAATCTACAATCTATATCCGAGAGTACTAGTCTCCCGAGTCGTTCTCCCTTGGAATTGCCAAAGTGTGCATCTTATTGATTTAGTAAGCTTTGTTGGAATTCTTTGAAGGTTTTAGCAAAGCAATGAGAAACAAACAATCAATTATCAAAAGACTTGGCTTAGGGTTGGCATTTGAAATCCTATCCTTATAGTCCATTCAATGTTGACAACAATTAGGCCTTGCTCCATTTAGTTATCCCCTAGGCATAGAGGAAGGTCAAATGAAAGTAATCAACTTGAGTCACAAGTCCTAGCTTCACCTTATGAGAATCTAGCTTTAGTGCACTCCAAGCCAACTAGCAATCCCTAATTCCAAATCAACTATTGATACACTATTCAACTTCTTCCAAAGACCAAAACCCTATGCCAAGTGTGAGAATTCTACTCCATAGCTAGTGTTGTCATTTTATCAAACATGTAATGAGCAAGAAGGAAAGTCATAGTAAAATGAGAAGAAAAGTCAAATTGAAAGTATTGCAACACAAAGATCTAACAACAAGTCTCAAGGAGTAACAATGAAAATCCAAAATAGAGATGAAATCCAAAATTACAAAGTTGAATTCTAGATCTATGAGAATCGATCAATTGTATCTACTACTTGAAATTGGAGAAGGAAATCTATGACATGAACAAAGTAGAGTGAGAATTGTAATGGATCTCACCAAAAAGTCATTGAAAATTCAGAAATTAGAAGAGGATGAACCCTAGTGAAGCTTGGAATCTCCCTCTTCTCCTCCCAAAAAAATGTAACTAACTCTCTCTTCTCTCCAAAAAAAGGAAAATATCTAGATCTAGAAGAAATGAACTAAAAGTGTCCTTAACCCTTGTTCCTTTGGTCTTCTTAAGCTTTTCCCGCCAAGGTGTTTCTCCAAGAGTGGAATCCTTAACTGCCTCCACGCCTAAGTCACGTGACTTCTTAAAAAATCATATTCGCAAATCGGCGCGCACGCGCAAGGCACGCGCACGCGCCGTTGAGACGTCTTGTAATGTGCGCGGAGGCGTGATGTACGCGTGCGCGCCCATGAAGATCCTGGCTTAGCCGCTTCTCAAGCCGGCTCTTGGCTTCGGCTCCACGTTGCCCTATCCGCGCGGGCGCGCAAGGTGCGCGCACGCGCCCATGTGGAAATCTCCAAAGCTTAATCCTCATGCTTCCTTCCTTTGTACCCATCTTCCTTCTCTCTTTCGGTCCATTCCTACTCTATATCCTGAAACCACTTAACACACAAGTCACGGCATCGAATGGCATCAAGAGAAGATTGGAAATGTATCTATTTTAGTGCGAAATAAGCATGTTTTCATTCATGAGGCGAAACTAGGAAAGGAATGCAAAATCTTGTATTTTCATATAGAAAGTGTGTGGAATCATTGATAAAACCCCTGAAATCAGCACAAGATAAACCCTCAAGTTGGGGTTTGTCAACCTCCCCACACTTAGATCCTAGCATGTCCTCATGCTTAGAGAAATGCAAAGAAACACAGAAGACCGAGGGATTGCAAAAGTATAAGACTCATGAAGTGCAACCTACTTATATGCATGCAACTATGACTAGTGCCACTATCCACTTGGTTGGGAGCAAATTAACCTTCTTAGGACATATGCAAGCACATGGGGTACAACGACGGTCAAAGCATAGGACTTGCCACTTTCTAAGCATCAAATGCAATATGTGCAACCTCGCATGAGGAATGCTCGCGAGAGCCGGGAATCAAAGGATTGAGCATTGAACCCTCGGCGGAAGTGTTTGCACTCTAATCACTCGGTGTTTGGGGTTTATTCTCTCAATTCTCCCCTAATCATGCTTTCCAAGAATTATTTTTCATCTAACAATCAACAATTATTCAATGCATGCATACAATTATCATGAGGTCTTTTCCTTAGGTTGTAATGGGGTTAGGGTCAAGGTAGGGTCATATATGGCTAGTGGACTTAGGATTTGAATCTTTGATTAACTTAAACTTTTCCACCTAACCCATATAATGACCTATACAATTAAGTACTAGCCTAACTACCCATTCCTCACTTTTCCACATACTCATGCATTTTCTTTTCGTTTCCCAATACTTATGCATTGATTCCTCTTGAGCTCCGCTTTGGGGCATTTTGTCCCTTATTTATTATATATATATATATTTTTTTCTCTTTGTTTTTTCTTTCTTTTTCTATTTTTCTTTTTTTTTTCTTTTCCATATTGTTCTTCTTTTTCTTTTGTTCTTTTGTTTTTCTCAATTTTTTTTTTATATACAAGAGCGTCAATGCATAAGGTTTTACATTTGATCAATTCATGAGTATGTACCCAATTCCCAATATTCCAATAATAATACAAAATACCCTTCTATCCACCCAATGCCCCAAGGTTCCCACACTTGAATGATACTCACACACACTAGCCAAAGCTAATCAAAGATCCAAATAAGGACTTTTATTGTTTTCCGCTTTAAGGCTTGTAATGTGCTAAATTAAGAACAAAGTGGGTTAATCGTAGGCTCAAGTTTGGCTAACAAAGGAAGATAGAAGGTATGGCCATTTGGTTGAGTGAGCTAATGAAATGATGGCCTCAATCATATAAATGCATGAATACACCAAATAATAGACATAAAGAGTCAAACAAATCAAAGATCACAGTCATGGAAGGAGAATAATGCGCACAAGAAGGAAAGATAAGTGGTTATAAGATGTAACCACACCATTAGGCTCAAATCTCACAAGCTTGTGTTCTTAGCTCAAAACCATGTTCCAAAATATAATTCTTCATGCAACTTTTGCATCAAAGCATTTAAAATTTGCAATGCCATGGTTGCCCCAAAATGTTGGTTTCCTAAGAGAGAATTTCATTGTTCCAACCAGGCAGGCTTATCATGCGAATGGTGCCAACTAAGACCTAATCATGCAACCTATCCTAATTTATTCAGATTTATTCAGATGTTACCTACGGAGATCGGTCGGCCGACCTCCCCACACTTAAAACTTAGCACGGTCCTCTGTGCTAGAGGTTAGGCGCGCTGGTTGATTGAGCTCCGAGCGTGCCACATCTCCAATGCCATTGCTATCTCCGCTTGAAGTTGCGGTGGAGGTGGAGATATCGGGTTCCTCCATTGGTGGGGTGATAATGCTTAGAAGCCTCTTCACATGAGCATAGCGGCGTTGGTTGCGCCTCTCATAACGGTCTAATTTGTTGTGAAGGTCTTCAAGGCGTTGGACGGCCGATTTTTGTGATGTAGATGAAGTGGTAGCGTGGCCAGTTGGTGTGGGCAGTTCAATGTCCTTGGTGACTTCCGGAGGCTTGAGGCATCTCTTGGTCGGAATGATATCACCATCGACCGGTATTGAGGTTCGCCTATCTTTAGTCTCCCGGTTGACGCCAGCTTTCGCAACTAATGCCGTCACTAAAGCGGGGAATGGTAGATTTCCCTTGGCATGAATGCGCCCCATGGATTGGCGGATGGCATGCGGAACGTCGACCGGTTTCTCGGTCAAGATGCACCATATCAATAAGGCAAGCTCGGCGGTGATGGATGACCCATGTGTGCTTGGGAGCACGTAGTGAGCTAGAATTTGGGCCCATGCCGTGGCTTCTTGAGTGAGGTGGCGGACATCTAAACCCTTGGGTCTTCGCTTTATGGTCCCCCGAATCCAATATGCGTCGGGTAAAGCAATGACGCGGAGGATTGCGCTCCAATCGAATGCGCGGTCAACGCATGTAGCCAAGACTTCTTGGTAGGCGTCATATGCATCCGTTGACGGTGCAATTCCAAGGACTTCACGGATGGTTTCCACGGTGATCGACACTTTATTTCGGCGCACAAATATTGATGTGAGATGAGGTGAGTGGAAGTTGGAGTAGAATTCCACCACCCATGAGAGATTGGCCTCCGTTGGTTGCCTCAAGAGGAACCTCCATTGCCTCCGGTCAATATGTGGCATCACAATCGGACTGAGGTGAGCCGGTAAGACTAGGAGGGGTTCCGGATGGTAATTCCTTTCAATCATTCTGGAGTAAACAAGTTCGCAGTAACGGTTGGGAAACTTGTTTGAATCCTTAGGAGGGTTGTCCTTCTCTAGAACGTCAACGGGGCCCTTAGTCTTCTTCAGGAGGGGCTTGGCCGTTAGTTCTTGGCGTGCTTTATTGGAAGCCGGCTTCTTGGGGCCTTTCCCGTTGTCCTTTTTGATGACCATCCTGTAGAAGCAAGAAAGGAAAATATCAAACCCAAAGAAGTGGAGATACATGAGCTCTATGTAATGAAAAGTTATGCCATAGAATATGGGTATCTTAGTTACATGACAGCTGCAACATGTAACTAGGATAATGTGTGAAGCGCAAGGCAAATAATTTCCATGTGGTGCAAGGGTAGTTTAAGCATGCAAGGGAGAAGCATGAGAAGCATACACCCTTAGGGACCATAAATGGGAGGCAAGCCAAGAAAATGGAAAGAATGGTTTGTGGAAAGTGGGGATGCACTCAAAAGTGATTGGTGAGAGGCAAGGTAGTCACAATGAGTCCAAAATTCAAGTATGCCTTTCATCGAACACTTGGTGTGCATCCCTCAAGTAGTATGTGATTATGTGAAAATGAGAGCAATGTAACTTTCCACAATCCACTATTAATGAAGGTAATGCATATTGAGTGCAAGAAAAGTAAGTAACACCATTCATCTATGCATGTAAGTTAGTTTGAGACCCAAATGCTCATGAAGAATTGGATTGAGAGAGAAGAGGGAGCAAAGACATCCCAAGGGAGGAACTAGAGAAAGAGGGAAGAGAGAAGAAAAAGAAGAAGGAAGCTACCTAAAAGATGGTGCAATTAAATGACAGATTAATGGACTAAGAGGGGGCCTAGTATAATACCTTGTGAGATGTAGAAAGATATGGAAAAAGAAGAGATGTGGAATGAGAATGAAGGGGTGAGTGTGTCCCTTTTATTTTTAAGGCGTCGATCACCGGCGCGTGCGCGCGCGGTGCGCGCTCGCGCAGGGAGCGAGGTGGGCTAGGGGCGCACGCGCGCAGGTCGCGTGCGCGCCCATGCGCTTGGGCTGGGGGCACAGGAGAGGCATAGGGGTGGCCTAACTCTCTGGAAGAAGTACCAGAGATGGCTTCAGCGCGTTTTGGCGCGCGCGCGCACAGTGCGCGCGCGCGTCCTCGTGGTTGTGCCCCAGGCATGAGAGGGGCCTGGAGGGGGCTCAACTCTCTGTGAAATGGCCCAGAGAGGAGTGCAGAGTGAAAGGGCGCGTGCGCGGCTGTGGCGCGCGCGCGCATTCCGTGCTTGCTTTGGATGGACGCGTGCGCGCCAGGTGCGCGCACGCGGCAAAGGTGTTGGGCTGGTGGCTTAGTGTAGGCTTGAGAGGGGCTTAACTCTCTGTGGAATGTACTAGGGGGGCAGCAAAGCAATTGGCGCGGACGCGCGCCATGCGCTTGCGCGTCGATTGGCGGATTTCGCTCATGTGCGCGGACGCGCCATGTGCGCGCACGCGCAGAGGGGTGGGTTTTTCTAAATTTGCAAGTGGTTACACCATTTTCAACATTTCAAACCCCCCTTTCCATACAGCCACTTAAGCACTATAGCAAATGAAGTCAACAAATGAAGGGGAGTTGTCATTAAAATCTAGCTAACAAACATGCAGTCAAGTGTCTATGTACAAGTCTCAAAGGAAGATCTTACCATGGTGGGGTGTCTCCCACCTAGCACTTTTGTTTAATGTCCTTAAGTTGGACTTTCAGCAGCTTATAGTGTTTATTCAAGAGTTGCATCCCTCAAGAGGAACACTTCAAATTCCTTGGCGTTCTTTCTTTGCTCACCATGATACAATTTGAGACGGTGCCCGTTTACCTTGAAGATGTCCGGGCTTGATGGGTGGCGCAAGTGATAGACTCCATAAGGTTCTACTTTCTCCACTTGGTAGGGCCCATCCCACCTTGATCTAAGCTTTCCGGGTAGTAATCTCAACCTTGAATTGTAGAGAAGGACTAGGTCACCGGGTCGGAATTCTCTTCTCCTAATGTCCTTGTCATGGATGGCTTTCAATTTTTCCTTATAAAGTCTGGAGTTGTCGTAAGCTTCCAATCTCATACATTCTAATTCAGCCAATTGAAGCTTTCTCTCTACTCCGGCCCCACCCAAGCTCATATTACACTCCTTTACGGCCCAATAAGCTTTATGTTCAATCTCTACCGGTAGGTGACATGCTTTGCCATATACAAGCCGGAAGGGGCTCATGCCAATGGGTGTCTTGTAAGCCGTTCGATAGGCCCACAATGCATCGGAGAGTTTAATGCTCCAATCTTTCCTATTCGGCTTTACAATCCTTTCCAATACATGCTTGATTTCCCGGTTAGAGACTTCGGCTTGGCCGTTTGTCTGAGGGTGGTAAGCCGTGGCGACTTTGTGGATGATGCCATATTTTCTCATGAGGCCGTCTATTCTTTTGTTGCAAAAGTGGGATCCTTGGTCACTTATGATTGCTCTTGGGGCGCCAAAGCGACAAATGATGTTGTTCCTCACAAAAGAATACACAACATTAGCGTCATCCGTTCGGGTGGGGATTGCCTCAACCCATTTTGACACATAATCGACGGCTAACAAGATGTAGAGAAAACCATTGGAGTTTGGAAATGGTCCCATGAAGTCGATTCCCCATACGTCAAAGATTTCGCAAAAAAGCATATTTTGTTGGGGAATTTCGTCCTTCTTGGAAATATCTCCAAACCTAATACATTGGGGACAAGATTTGCAATAGAGAGAAGCATCTTTGAGAAGAGTTGGCCACCAAAATCCGCAATCAAGGATTTTTCTTGCCGTTCTTTGGGGCCCATAGTGACCACCTCCTTCGGAAGCATGGCAAGCGTCCAAGATTGCTTGGAATTCGGTTTGAGGTATGCACCGTCGCACTATTTGGTCCGCTCCACACCTCCACAAATAGGGATCATCCCAAATATAGTATTTGGATTCGCTTTTCAGCTTATCCTTTTGGTGTTTGTTGAGATTGGGAGGGAAAGTGCGTGAAACCAAATAGTTTGCTATTGGGGCATACCAAGGAACCACTTCCGAGATTGCATGCAAAGCATCTAAAGGAAAGGAATCATTGATAGGAGTGGTGTCGCCTTTTGTGTGTTCGAGGTGACTTAAATGGTCCGCCACTAGGTTTTGGGCACCACTCCTATCTTTGATTTCCAAATCAAATTCTTGTAATAAGAGCACCCAACGAATTAATCTCGGTTTGGATTCCTTTTTTGCCAACAAGTACTTTAGTGCCGCGTGATCCGAGTACACTACTACCTTGGAACCAAGAAGATAGGCTCGGAACTTGTCCAAAGCAAAAACAATAGCTAGAAGTTCCTTTTTGGTAGTGGTGTAGTTGGATTGGGCTCCGTCTAATGTTTTGGAAGCATAAGCTATGACATAGGGAATCTTACCTTCGCGTTGTGCTAACGCGGCTCCTATCGCATAATTCGAAGCATCACACATGATTTCAAAGGGTTGAGTCCAATTGGGTCCTCGTACAATAGGGGCTTGTGTCAATGCTACCTTGAGTTTGTCATATGCTTCCATACATTCCTTGCTCATCTCAAATTCGGTGTCTTTTTGTAGTAATCGAGAAAGAGGTAGGGCCACCTTGCTAAAGTCCTTGATGAATCTCCGGTAGAATCCTGCATGTCCAAGAAAAGAACGGACTTCCCTCTCAGAGGAGGGGTAAGGTAAACTAGATATGACATTTATCTTTGCCGGATCTACGGAGATGCCTTCCTTTGATACTATGTGTCCCAAAACAATGCCTTGTTTGACCATGAAATGACATTTCTCAAAATTTAAGACAAGGTTTGTTTTGGTGCATCTTTCTAAGACTTTTTCAAGGTTACCTAAGCAATGCTCAAATGACTCACCATACACGCTAAAATCATCCATGAAAACTTCCATTGATTGCTCTAGAAAGTCCGCAAATAGGCTCATCATGCATCTTTGAAACGTTGCCGGTGCATTGCATAGGCCAAATGGCATACGCTTGTAAGCGTACGTTCCAAAGGGGCAAGTAAATGTGGTTTTTTCTTGGTCTTCTAGAGCAATATGAATTTGGAAGTATCCGGAGTAGCCATCAAGAAAACAATAGTATGATTTACCGGCTAACCGATCAAGCATTTGATCGATAAATGGTAGTGGAAAGTGGTCTTTTCTTGTGGCCGCATTCAATCTTCGGTAGTCTATGCATACTCTCCAAGAATTCTGCACTCTTGTTGCTATAAGTTCACCACTTTCGTTTTTGATTGTTGTCACTCCGGACTTCTTTGGCACTACTTGGACCGGGCTTACCCATTCACTATCCGAGATAGGATATGATGTCCGCCTCAAGTAGCTTAGTGACTTCTTTCTTTACCACCTCAAGAATAGTTGGGTTGAGTCTCCTTTGAGGTTGTCGGACCGGTCTTGCTCCTTCTTCAAGAAATATGCGGTGCTCGCATACTTGGGGGCTTATTCCCACTAGATCCGCCAAACTCCACCCAATTGCCCTTTTGTTTTTCCTCAATACATTCAGCAATTTTTCTTCTTGTTGAGGAGTTAACTCTTGTGCAATTATCACGGGTAGCCTTTGGGCTTCATCAAGGTATGAATACCTTAAGTGAGGTGGTAGTGGCTTCAATTCCATCTTCTTGTCATTCCTTGAGGTTTGAGTCTCCGGATGGCTTGTATGATGTGTGGTATTTAGTTTGCTTGACTCTTCATTTGCCTCTTTGACCATGTACTTCTCATCTAATCTTGCAAGATGCACTTCGGCTACTATGTTATCGATTGGGTCACACCGAAATAGAGAATGGTTCTCCGGTGGATGCTTCATTGCTTCCTCTAGGCTAAAGCTTACAATTCTTCCATCAATTTCAAATGAGTAGTTCCCCGAGTAAGCATCAAGCTTAAATCTAGAAGTTCTCAAGAAGGGCCTTCCAAGTAGGATAGAGGATGCTCTCTCGGTTTCTCTTGACGGCATTTCAAGGACATAGAAGTCAATCGGAAACACCAACCCCTTTATATTCACCAATACATCTTCCGCAACACCCGCTACGGTTATTATGCTTTTATCCGCTAGGACAAATCTTGCCGTCGACCTTTTTAGTGGGGGCAAGTTCAATACCCGATAAACGGAGAGCGGCATGATGCTAACACATGCTCCGAGGTCACACATACAATCTCTAAATTGAACTCCATTGACGGTGCAAGTGACCATACAAGGGCCCAGGTCATCACACTTCTCCGGTAATGTTCCCATCAAAGCGGAAATAGAACTCCCCAATGGGATGGTTTCCAATTCAAGAATTCTATCCTTGTTTATGCATAAATCTTTGAGGAATTTAGCATATCTAGGAACTTGATGGATGGCATCGAAGAGGGGGATGGTTACCTCAACTTTCTTGAACATTTCTACCATTTTGGGGTCGAGTTCTATGCGCTTTTTTGCTTTCTTTGCAAGTGTTGGAAATGGAAGTGGTTGAGCAATTTCTTCTTCCAAAGTTCTTTTGGCCTTGGTTGTCTCCCTTGTTGGTTGGGCTTCATCTTCAACTGTGGCTTGTGGTGTCTCCTCTTCTACTACCTCTTCTATATCTATTCTCTCTTCCCCTTGGGCGGTTGTGATAGGACTTGGGTCCTTTGCTTCCTTCTCTTTTAGTTGTGTACCGGATCTAAGGGTGATGGCATTGATGCCCCCTTTTGGATTTGGTTGAGGTTGAGAGGGAATGGCACTTTGGATTGGGAGTTGAGGAGTGGGGGTCGATGGTGTGTCCATACGTGCAAGAAGAGCTTGTAATGTAGAGGTGAGGCCGGTGAGGCCGGAAGCAAGTGTGTTTTGTAATTCCTTTTGGCCTTGGATGATGGTCCGGAGTGTTTCGTCTTGGTTGGAGGGGGTGGTTGCATATGTGAGTTGAGGAGCTTGTGATTGATTGGGTGGTGGTCTTTGATGTAGTGGTTGATATGTTTGGTAGTTTCTTTGTGGGTTTTGTTGATTGTATGGTTAATTTTGTAAGTTGTATGGTCGGTTTTGTGAGAAATTTTGCGAGTTGTTGTTCCATCTTTGACCTCCTCCATTGTTGTTGTTATCCCTATTCCCTTGTTGATGATTGTCTTTCCAATTTTGATTATTGTGTCCACTTCCTTGGTTGTAGCCTCCTCCTTGATAAGGGTGCCCTTGGTTAGGATTACCTCCTTGGTAGTACCCTTGATTGGGGCGGTCATAGAAATTATGGGTGGCCGCCAAAGTGTTGTCTTCTTGAAGGTTTGGGCACTCATCCGTGTAGTGAGAGTAGCAAGAGCAAATGCCACATACTCTTTGAGGGACCAATTGTTGTTGGTTTTGTTGTTGAGATGGTGGAGGGTGTTGTTGATATGATTGAGGTTGTTGTGGTTGTTGTTGATTCAATTGGAGTTGCCTCAAGACGGATGTCATCTCATTCAAGGATTGAGTTAGAGCGGTGGCTTCACTACTAGTTGATACCTCGTTCACGGTCCTTGGACGGTTGACTCTTCGCCTCATATGTTGATTGGATTCGGCTAAGTCAATAATAAGTTGCCATGCCTCCTCCGCGGTTTTATATTTGGACAAAGAACCATTGCTAGAAGTGTCCAAGAGGGTTCTATCTTGCTCTCGCATCCCTTGACATATGTATCCAAGCAATACTTGAGTGTCGAGCATGTGATTAGGGCACGCATCTAGTAGTTTGCGAAACCGTTCCCAATACTCATATAGTGGTTCCGTCTCACCTTGCACAATACAAGACATTTCTTTCCTTAGCCTATCCATCTTTTCCGGGGGCAAGAATTTATCCAAGAATCCCCTTCTAAGTAGGTCCCAATCGGAGGTAACTTCACTAGAGAGAGTGTAGAACCATTCTTTGGCCTTGTCCTCAAGAGAGAAAGGGAAAGCAAACAACCATATAGCAACTTCATCGGAACCTTCCCGTCTAGTGGTCGAGCATATGCGGTGGAAGTCCTTGAGATGTCGAATAGGTTCTTGTGCGGGAAGTCCGTGAAACTTGGGTAGGAGATTGATCAAAGCGGTCTTCAATTCAAAGTTCGCATTCAAATTGGGGTGAGTTACATGAAGGGGTTGAAGGACATAATCCGGTGCACCCGCTTCCTTGATAGTGACTCTCCTTGGAGCGTCCATGGTATTAGTACCTAAAACAAAAGAAGAGTTGTTAGTGAGATTGGTGGGAGTATGATTAATGCCTTCTTTGAGTGACGGTTCAATGTTCACTTGTAGTAAAGTGGTTGAGGTGGTGAAGACCTCTTCACCTTTTCCAAATCTTAGCCGCCTCCGAGCTTGTCTAATATGAAACAAAGTTCGTTCTATTTCCGGATCAAAAGGGGCTAAGCTCGGATTCGGTTGTGAACGCGTCATGCAATGAAGGGGAAATAGAATTCATTGTAACGATGAGGAGTTAGTCAATTGAGCAATTTACAATGAAGTGCAACTATGTACATATATACATACTTAATCCAAAATAATAACATGGCACACTAAGCAAATTCCCCGGCAACGGCGCCATTTTGACAAATAGATTTTTGCCGGTATAGAAATTATCAAATGATCAATCGTAGTATAGTCTAAACCGACGCAAAATCCTTCATCAAACAAATCTACAATCTATATCCGAGAGTACTAGTCTCCCGAGTCGTTCTCCCTTGGAATTGCCAAAGTGTGCATCTTATTGATTTAGTAAGCTTTGTTGGAATTCTTTGAAGGTTTTAGCAAAGCAATGAGAAACAAACAATCAATTATCAAAAGACTTAGCTTAGGGTTGGCATTTGAAATCCTATCCTTATAGTCCATTCAATGTTGACAACAATTAGGCCTTGCTCCATTTAGTTATCCCCTAGGCATAGAGGAAGGTCAAATGAAAGTAATCAACTTGAGTCACAAGTCCTAGCTTCACCTTATGGGAATCTAGCTTTAGTGCACTCCAAGCCAACTAGCAATCCCTAATTCCAAATCAACTATTGATACACTATTCAACTTCTTCCAAAGACCAAAACCCTATGTCAAGTGTGAGAATTCTACTCCATAGCTAGTGTTGTCATTTTATCAAACATGTAATGAGCAAGAAGGAAAGTCATAGTAAAATGAGAAGAAAAGTCAAATTGAAAGTATTGCAACACAAAGATCTAACAACAAGTCTCAAGGAGTAACAACGAAAATCCAAAATAGAGATGAAATCCAAAATTACAAAGTTGAATTCTAGATCTATGAGAATCGATCAATTGTATCTACTACTTGAAATTGGAGAAGGAAATCTATGACATGAACAAAGTAGAGTGAGAATTGTAATGGATCTCACCAAAAAGTCATTGAAAATTCAGAAATTAGAAGAGGATGAACCCTAGTGAAGCTTGGAATCTCCCTCTTCTCCTCCCAAAAAAATGTAACTAACTCTCTCTTCTCTCCAAAAAAAGGAAAATATCTAGATCTAGAAGAAATGAACTAAAAGTGTCCTTAACCCTTGTTCCTTTGGTCTTCTTAAGCTTTTCCCGCCAAGGTGTTTCTCCAAGAGTGGAATCCTTAACTGCCTCCACGCCAAAGTCACGTGACTTCTTAAAAAATCATATTCGCAAATCGGCGCGCACGCGCAAGGCATGCGCACGCGCCGTTGAGACGTCTTGTAATGTGCGCGGAGGCGTGATGTACGCGTGCGCGCCCATGAAGATCCTGGCTTAGCCGCTTCTCAAGCCGGCTCTTGGCTTCGGCTCCACGTTGCCCTATCCGCGCGGGCGCGCAAGGTGCGCGCACGCGCCCATGTGGAAATCTCCAAAGCTTAATCCTCATGCTTCCTTCCTTTGTACCCGTCTTCCTTCTCTCTTTCGGTCCATTCCTACTCTATATCCTGAAACCACTTAACACACAAGTCACGGCATCGAATGGCATCAAGAGAAGATTGGAAATGTATCTATTTTAGTGCGAAATAAGCATGTTTTCATTCATGAGGCGAAACTAGGAAAGGAATGCAAAATCTTGTATTTTCATATAGAAAGTGTGTGGAATCATTGATAAAACCCCTGAAATCAGCACAAGATAAACCCTCAAGTTAGGGTTTGTCACATGCCCCATGTGATCGCGTCACTTACCCAATACCAATCCCACGCGACCGCGTGAGCGACACGATCGCGTCGCATGGATTGCATATCACCCCAAAAGAAGACAGAGAGTTGCGCTGAAATGGCGCTGGAGTCGTGCGTTTAGCACGAATTCCAGCGACGCGATCGCGCGACCCACGCGATCGCGTCACCCCTCTTTTCCCCCCTCTCATGTGATCGCGCGACCCACGCGATCGCGTTCCCCCCATTTTCACCCCAACCACGCGACCGCGTGCCCCACGCGGTCGCGTGGATTCGAAAATATAACCCCCCAAGCCCGCAAACCCTATCAGTCGCGCAGCCCCCCCTTCACCCCCAACCCTCTTCTCTCTCTCTGTTCTTCCTCCCCCAGCCACCGCCAGCCAGCCACCACGCCACCACCCCGACGCCGCCGCCGCCTAGACGCCACCGCCGTACCACCCCCTCCCCTTCTCTCTTCTTCCTTCTTCCTCTCTCCTCCCCTCTCCACTACAGCCACCTCCGCGAGCACCGCCCAACCACCGCCAGCCATCCAGCCGCACCCCCCTCTCCGCCACCCACCCCTTCAGCCAGCAACAACCACCGCCCTCCCTTCCCCTATCCTCTTCCTCTCTCACTAACCCTAATACCTCCCTCCGCCATTGCCCCCTCAGCCGCCACCGTGACGCCGTGCACCACCACCGCGCCGGACGCCGCCGCAGCCACCTTCTTCCCTGTTCCACCCCTTTCGCTTACCAGGTTCTGCAACACGCAATCCTTTTTATCCGTTCGTCACTTTTCTGTATTTTTTATTCCGTTTATGTTCATGATTAGGATAGCTAGACTTGCATGTTGTAGTGGATTTTTAGGTTGTTAGGTAGCTTAGGCTGTGGTTAGTGGATCTAGGTCTGTTTACTTGCACTGTTCTTACTTCTGTGCAAATATGTTGCTGCTATAATCATGTTTCATATGCTGCTTTCTTGTATGTTGCTGCTGTTTACATTGAGTTTTTATGTTTATTTTATATCTATGTACATGCAGCTTGATTTTTTTTAATTCATATGAACTGATATGATTGCTGTTTATTTTCTGGGACAATCCAATTTTAGCCGGAATGCTGCCCAAATTTTTTTTTTAAAATTGTTTTCATTCATGTTTTGGTTTGGCATTTCTGAATTCTGTTTTACTCTGCTTTACCCAAACCATTACATGAATGCTATGGCAGACTTTCTTATCCTCTTTGATTTCCTGGTTCATAACCTGCATTTGTGATTCACTGATTCCAATTTCTGATTTCCTTTTTCTATTCGAATCAGCATCACCCTGTTTTCTTTATTCGATTATGAGTACTTCTATTCTTACCTGTGAATCCTTGTTATATGGAATTTTTTCTATGCCACTTACTTTCCTAACTCACTAATTTTAATTTACTAATTTCTTTTTACCATACTAACCCTCTTGATCTCTTTTCTGATTACTTTTACTTCCTCTAACTTTCTCACTATAGCATATTGATTTTTTTCTTTCCATTTAACATTAATTCAATCACATTTCAATTGCTCATTTTCCTTATTCTATTTCTCCCTTACCGCTTTGAGTTTCCTTTGTTTAATTGCCTATTTGCTTTCCTATTTTTTTATCCATTCCTGGTTTTCTATTTTTCAGGATGTCTGCCTCACAGAGGAAAGGCAAAGGCAAGGCTACTGGCAAGCACAAGAGAGGAGATTCCTCCCAGTCCATCATTGCTCTAATGCACGATTCCTCATGGCGGGAGAAGAACTTTACACAGCAGGAAAAAGCTGACCAGCTGCTCCCTTCGACTGATCCTATAAAATTTGCAAACCGGTACTGTGAGCTGAAGTACCCGACTTTTGCAAACTCCATAAATCTATACCTGGAACGTACCTTGAAGATTCCAGAAGCCCTCCAGCAATGCACTACTGAGCAAATCAAGCAACGGGGCTGGTTCTTTCTGGAGAGACCGCTGACAGAGGTCAATGCATCTTGGGTCCGGGAATTCTATTGCAACTACTACCTTACTACCCTAGATGCAGTGAACCTGAGGGGAAAGTAAATTCTGGTCACTGAGGAGGCCATAGAGACCATTCTCCAGCTCCCAGCCAAGTCCGATCAGCCAGATGGTTTTGCACAGGCTGAGGAGGACATGGGCCAGATGCAGTTTGACTGGGACACCGTGAAGGCACGGATAGCTCTCGACCCTGCTGTTCCTTGGGAGATGGGTCAGAACACCACTATGCCTAGAGGGATCAAGAGAGTGTACTTGAATGATGAGGCTCGGTTATGGCATCAGATCTTGAGTAATTTTGTGATGCCGAGTACTCACGAGACGGAGATCCCGGCTACCATGATCACCCTCCTTTGGTGTGTGCTGGAGGGTAAGGACCTTTATCTGCCACGTTTCATTCGGCACTATATGGCCAGGGTCCACTTCCGCGGCACCCTCCCTTTTTCGTATCTGATTACACAGCTAGGCCGTCGAGCTGACGTGCCATGGGAGGATGCCGATGAGAGACCACCAGCAGCGGATTGCAGGAAGATCATTCCTCACAGCAGGAACTTCCTTGCTTTGGGCTACAGACTACCACCTGTCACTGCTACTGATGAGACAGCCCCTCCGTCTGCTGGACCCTCTTCATCCACAGCTGCCACAGCTGCCCCTGCTGCCACCACTGCACCTCCACCCGCCTCTGAGCCGGTTTATCTCCTCGTGCACCGTCTATTCCGCCAGCTTGATCAGATGGAGCGCCGTAATAGGCGCCAGTATGAGAGATTGGAGCGCCGCAGTAGGCGACGCTATTCCCATTTGAAGCTGATGATCAGACAGGGCGCCGACATCTCCTCCGAGCCCGACACACCATCAGAGCCATCAGAGGAGGAGGAGGAGGATGAGCATGAGGAGGAGCCTCATTCCCAGGCAGAGACTCATCAACAGGCAGGCACAGAGCATGCCACACCACAGCAGGAGGCCCCACATCAGCTTGAGGCTACAGATCCAGAGATCCTGCTCCAGTCAGTCCCTCCTCTACAGCAGCCAGACTCTCAGCCCACCACCGCCACAGAGACCCCAGCTACCATCCCTCCCAGTGATGACACTCCTTCACACCCGGCTTGATTAAGCATCGGGGACGATGCTTCATTTTAAGTGTGGGGAGGTCGCCATCTCTGGCGTTTATTTTGGTGAACTACTACATATTTTTTCTTTTATTTTGGATATTTTTCTGTATTTTTCTCTTTTTCTTTTATTGTTATTTTCTGAGTACTTATAGATTGCTACTTGTGTATTTTACTCTATTTTCTGCATTTTGCATTTTTTGTTCATATTTTAGTTATTTAGTTCATTTTAGTTATTTAGTTTAGTTTGCAATTCTAACTTATTAGTGGATCAATTAGTATAGTTTACCCTTTTTACATAAGATAGCTTAGTTATAGCTTAGTTTAAATTGACAAATATAAAAAAGAGTAAGCTAGGAACTTGAACATAATAGATTTAGATCCATAAAACCTTGTATATATAGCATTACATGATGTAGTTAAACTGACAACATGTCATCAAGGAGAAACATTAAAACTTCAAAGGCTACCCTAAATTACTTTTTAAGAGAATAATGAGAATTTTTAACTAAACCTGCATGACATACATAAGTGATAAATGATTTTTCAGCTAGAGAACACATAGCCTGTGAGTTTTGAGCTTAACTGTATGGTTACATTCAAACCATGATTTTTATTTCTGTGTGTTCCAACCTTCTTTCTTATTCTGATGTTTTTTACTTTGTTTTAGTCTATATGTCCGATTATAGAATTTAGGTACATCTCAAAATAATGATTGAGGCCATCATTTGATCTTAGCTCAGTTACCCCAAAATTAGCCTACCTTTTACATCACCTTTGTTAGCCCCCTTTGAGCTTTTTAAAACCCCTTATTCTATTTCAGCCAAATTACTAGCCTTAAGCAGAAAAACAAAAGAAAATCCCAAGTGAATCCTTGGTTAGCTTAAGATAGAAAATTAAAAATAGAGTAAAATGTGGGAAACTTATTGAGAACATAGTTGATAAAGACAAAAGGTAGAAAAATTAAAAAGAATAAAGCAACTCAAAATTTTGGGAAGCAGGCTCATAAAAATTCAAATTAATAAAAGTTACCATGTGTATTCAAAAAAAAAAGTTAGTTTTCAAGCATGTAAATAAGGGGATACAAAAAGAACTCCCCAATGCAAAATAAAAAGCAATGCACATGGATAAAAACAAGAATTGAAACATGAGCATGTGACATCAAAAGCAAGAAAATAGGGAGAATAGGTAAAGAAGCATTGTTTTACTAAGTATGTATGTTAGGTGAGATCTTAGTCTAATTAAGGATTCACTTATTAGCTCACTTAGCCTTATACATATATCCTTATCCTTTGCCTTGACCCCATTACAACCTTAATTAAAGACCTCATGAGTTTTGGTATGACTATGTTCTATAATTGTTGATTGGTTAGACGAAAAATAAAGTTATAGAAAGGAAGAATAAAAAGAAGAATAGAGTAATTAACCTAATAAACACTGAGTGATTAGAGAGAAAACACAAAATCCAGTGAGGGTTTAAAAGCTCATTAACATTTATCTCTGATTGTCTTACAAGTTTTTTTTCTCATCTCATTTGCAAAAACATGCTTTATTATTTGAGGGTTAGCTATATATATATATATCTCCTTGAGAATGTGAAATAACTTGACTACATGTAAGCTTATTATATAAGTGAATAATTTAGAGTTGCATGATGCATCATTCATTTAGATAGATGCATTTAGCATAGGTTGCATTTCATAACATTCCATCACTTTAGCCTTAATTATTTACCTTGGATTTAGCATGAGGACATGCTAGTGTTTAAGTGTGGGGAGGTTGATAAACCCATATTTCATGAGTTCTTTTGTGCTTAATTAGAGTGATTTATTCAACTCTTCACCTACTTATTCACATTAATTGCATTGTTTTACTTTTCCTTCCTTATTATGTCATATTGTGAAAAACATGTTTCCTAAGCTTTAAAATCAATTAATTTAATTACCTTTATTTCCATTCGATGCCGTGATTAGTGTGTTGAGTAGTTTCAGATTTTCTAAGGCAGAATGACTTAAAGGATGAAAAAGGAAACATACTAAAATGGAAGGAGGAAGCAAAACGGAGCTTTAAGGAAACTGGTATCCATGCGATCGCATGGATGACGCGATCGCGTGCCAAGCACGAATCAGCAGCAACGTGGCCGCATGACTGACGTGACCGCGCGCCTTAAGCAGAACGCATATGACGCGGTTGCATGACTGACGTGACTGCGTGGCAAGGAAAGGCTCCAAATGACGCGACCGCGTGACCCACGCAGACGCGTGACAGGGGCCACGTATCAGAATTTACAGAATGCGCCCCCAGTGAATTTTGAAGCCCTTTTTGGCCCAAATCCAAGTACAGACAGCATAGACCAGAGGTTATAAAGTGTGGGAATGCATCCATTCAAAAGAGAGCTCGCATATTTTACTTTTCAATGATTTAGATTTAGTTGAGAGGGAGATCTTCTCTCTCTCTCTTTTAGGATTTAGGATTTCTTCTTGTTTTAAGAGTAACTCTGGATCCCAGATTTAATGTTCTTTTATTTTTAGTTTTATTTATTCCAACATTTGAATTGATTATTATAATTTGATTTATGAATTATTCCATGTCACAGATTGTTCTTTGAATTAATGATAATTGAGGAATTTTCAGTTTATGATTGTTCTCTTTGATTTAAGTTACCATTGCTTCCCATCTAAGGATATTTTTATTATTCTATCAATTTTACTTTTTCCCCTTTTGGTTCTGGTTAAGGATTTAGTAACTCAATAGTTATTAAACTCAACATAATTGATAATCGTTATCTTGCTAATTGAGCTTAACTTAAATAATCCCAACCTTTTCTTAGGAAATAAATAGGATTCAAAGGCCAGATTAATTAGTCCATTGACTTTCCTTTGCCCTAGTAAAGGTTGACCAAGTGGAGTCTAGATTCAACCTTCATTATAGTTGAGAGAGATAACTACATTGGACCTCCAACTTCTCTTACCTTGCCAAAAGTTGTTTTATAGTTATTATTTATTTTTAATTGCCATTTAATTCACTCGTCATTTAAATTACTTGCTTCTCACCTTCTAAACCCCGATTACAACCTTTATAACCAATAATAAGAACATATTTCCCCGCAGTTCCTTGAAAAGATGACCCGAGGTTTAAATACTCGGTTATCAATTTTAAAAGGGGTTTGTTACTTGTGACAACCAAAACGTTTGTATGAAAGGACTTTTGAAGGTTTAGAAACTATACTTGCAACGAGGATTTATCCGCAAATTTCTAGACCACGCAAAAGTTCTCTCATCACATTGCTGAAAGCCACTCAAGGGGCGTGGCACGCTAGGCTGGGCGTGGCACGCCTAGCCCATCTTATATTATGGGCATGCCACTTGATGAGCCAGGCATGGCACGCCAAGCTTAGGAGAGCCACACTAAAGGGGCGTGCCACTTGAGCAGCAAGGCGTGGCACGCTGGTACAAGTTTATAGAGAAGAAGTTGAAGGCCCAAAAGGCTGGGCGTACCACTTGGTGTCGAAGGCGTGGCACGCCAGACCCTCACCCTCACTTAGGCGTGCCACTTGAGCATCCAGGCGTGGCACGCCAATGTACAAAAGGCCAAAGCAAAGGCTAGGCGTGCCACTTGGTATCGAAGGCGTGGCACGCCAGCTCTAGATTCTTACCTGGGCGTGCCACTTGAATGCTGGGCATGGCACGCCAGCTACTAGAACAAAGAAGAATAATGGGCGTGGCACGCCAGCATCACCAATCAATAAGAAGAAGACCTGGGTGTGCCACTTGAGTTCTGGGCGTGGCACGCCAGCGAAGGAGCCAAGCACACAAATGGGCGTGGCATGCCAGACCCTGGGCGTGCCATGCTAGTTCAGTTTTCTAGAGAGAAAGACCAAGCACACATAATGGGCGTGGCACGCCAAACCCTGGGCATGCCACACTAGTTCAACTTTCCAGAAACAAGAAGAAGAGGGAGAAGGCCTGGGCGTGCCACTTGAGGTCGAAGGCGTGGTACGTCAGACTACACAAGTGCTTAAAGAACCCTGGGCGTGCCACTTGGGCTCAAAGGCGTGGCACGCCAGGGGGGCCAATGAAGGAGGGCGTGCCACTTGAAGAGTTGGGCGTGACACGCCAAGCCAGATTTAGAGCTGGGCATGGCACGCCACTGAAGCGCCAGTCACACGCCAGCTGGGAGATCACGTTTATTGAGTTTCTTTTCCCCCCAAATTGTATTTTTCTTTTTCACTTTTGTATTTTATTTATTTCTAGTGCTAGGAGTAGTATAAATAACCCTTGAAAGTACTGAGAAGGGGGTTAAGTAGTTAGGAAGCTAAGTTGTGGAGTAGAGTTTTTAGTTGAATTTACTTTTTCACTTTATCATTTCTTCCATCTCTTGTACTTTTCTCTGAGCTATGAGTAGCTAAATTCTCTCTCATTGAGAGAGGGAGCTCTGTTGTACTTGATGGATTAATGATAGTTAATTTTTTCTTCTCTTCATCTTCTCTTTGATTTGCTAGAAGGAATTTCGTTTTAATGTTAGTGTTCAATTATCTTGGAAAAGAGATTGAATGCAAAATGGGTTTCATGGGAACCTTGGAAAAGGAAATATGAAAGCAAACTAGAAATCCCTTCTCACACTTGAATAGGATCTGGGTTTTGGTGTTTGGATATGGTGACATATAATCCTCCCTCTACTTGGACCTATGATGATGTGTGGTATAATCAGGGACCAAGCATATCTCTCTTCATGAGCAATTAGACCAAGGAATTGGCTATTGATCAAGATCTGAGAGATTGAGTCACCAAGGGATTGGGGCTCAATCAATCATGATTGCCAAGAGGTCAATGAGTTGCATGATTGAAGAGGATATGAGCCGGATTTAATCCAAAGAGACAACATCTCCTGATCTCAATGAATTCCCCTATTCTCATCTTCCACATTCTTTATAGCTTTCTTTACATTCTGTAAATCCCCATTCCCATTTACAATTAAGTCATTTATGTTTCTGCACTTTATATTATTGCCATTTCCTTTTCTGCACTTTATTATTTATTTACTTTTGAGTCATTTATGTTTCTGTCCATTTATAATTCTGCAATCACAATCTATTCTGTTTAGCTTGACTAATTTACTAATTGATTAAAATTGCTCAAATATACCAATCGCTGTGGATACAATCCCACTCCACTGTGGGTTATTACTTGACGATAATTTTGGTGCGCTTGCCAAAAGAACGAATTCATCAATTTTTGTATTGGGAGTGAATTCGATTCATCACTTCTCTCGAGGGTATTCGACTGTCATTGTTTTCATGGTCGAAACCAAAGGATATGTCATCCATTAATGCCTTTTGTCATTTCATTAAACTTTTCCTCGATATAAAAAATAATGATGACTCCTCATACTATCCCAATCCCTTAGTTTGTCAAAAAAGTGTCGTGGGATATCTTCATTCTCTTAAGAGTCTCAAACCTGAAAATCAAGAGACTGTCAATGATCTTTGGTAAAAAAACCCTAACCTCCCAAATCCTTCCTGTCGGTCTTCCTCATGAGTCGACCATGGCTCTAGAATGAAATTAGTCACTTACTCTCCGCAATATGTGTTAAGACAATTTGGTCTTGCACAAGCCTTACCTTTCCCTCTTTCTCTTGAAGCTGTGGGGCAAATGATACATTATGAAGTGTCGAACCTAAAAGAGTTCGACCATATTTTGGATATGAACCATCAAAGAGTAACCTCCCAGTACCAGTGATATGACATCAAACTTTGTTTTCTTTCGACCCCTGCATTTCACAAATGGTGGTTAAGTTATTATCATTCTCATTGCCCCTCAACTGAGCAAGCTCTCTCTAACTTGATTCTTCTTTCTGCACAGACTGCTGCTGCGTCAAAGAAAACCAAAGGTGAGCATATCCATAAAATCCTTGCCTTTGAGAAATATTATTAGGTAAAATGGCATTTCTGGAACATAAGGTATGTTTTCACCGAGGCCTTAGAGGTATGAAAAAAGAAAAAAAAGCACATTTTCATAGATGTCTCGACCGTTATTTTAAAGCTTTAGCTCAAGGCCCTTTTGTCCAAAAAAAATTCTATGCAAACATTCAAGTTCCCTTCTTTTCCCAATACCCCTTTTAGTCTTGCTGATTGACTATCTGACCCTTCTAAAGGAGCCTTAGGAGTAGATTATCGACTCTGAAAGAAAGACCCTCGTACCCTGGGCATAAACACAACTGGTGCCATCTATTACCCTGGTGCCAGAGATAAAATCCATGGTCGGACGAGAATTGCTGGATATTCTTCAAGTACCATGTTTTCTTAAAACTTCAAAATATTTAAGTCTTTACTCATCTTATACTTTCTTTGTGTTCTAGCTGCTCAACCAACAAACATAACAGGTGTCACTCCTGACCCCAAGCCAGTCGAGGAGAATTGGGAGTCAGACGAGGAGGTCGTTCCCAAGAAAACAAAATCTAAAAGAGCTTGAGGCAGAAGACGGTCGAGTGAGGCCACTTTATCCTCTAAAAAGCACGACGCTGTGGACATCATTGTGGGGGCTAATCCCAAAAAGGTGCAGAAACCTAATCCAACTCCTTCTGTCAAGGTACTTCTTTGATAGTCGATTCATGTTCCTTAAATAGTTGATCTATGTTTTTGCATACTTTAACTTTTCACATTATCTTTTAGTCACAACAATCAAAGCACAGTTTTCAATCTCGAACCGTGCCACAAAGTCGATTTGAACCAGCTGTCAATTGGGCTGGTATCGATGCAGAGGTGACTCAACCTCCTCTAAAGGTGATTGCTTCCCTTCCTTTTCAAAGTCCCATTCAGACTGCACCGTCGACTATTGCTTCTAAAGCTTCGACTTACTCCCCAATGGTAATTATGCTTACCCTTTTCTCTTCTTTCTTTTGCTTATATTCTTATTGTAAAATCCGGTCAAATCGTAATTAATTAAGTAATTAATAAAATAGGAGTGTAATGGTTGAAAAATTTAGAAATCAAAATTTGACAATTTAAATATGATAGTTGGACTCAATAGATTTTTTCGAGTTAGAAAACATAGTTTTCTGCATAAAAACACGCACTGAAAATTTGACCGGCAGTATCGGCTGAGATCTGTCCGGTACTGCAGCTGAGAAAATTAAGTATGTGTGAAAAAGATTACAAAGTTAAAACTCATATTTGAGAAAGTAAAAAATAATTAAAACGCACATTAAAACACTAATCTTAAAGATTTTGGCCCAAAGTTGGG